>NW_014577824.1:122203-140650 GCF_000485595.1 Priapulus caudatus
CAAACGGGGCGCGCGCGCCCCGTTTGCGCAACGTAGGGAGAACCCTGTCATGTTACTCAGGTCATCCATTATCGTTGCTCTATTCCCTGCTACGTGCACTGTTCTTCGACACAAAGGTGAGCGACCTGCGTATTCAAGGCAGACAACGCATCGAGATAAACAACATGGCAAAGTTTACTCGCACATCCAGGCTGTCGCGGAGATGCGAAACTACTGGCGCAGAACATAGGCGGAGAACTGTCAATCGGTGTATTGACGTTAGTCACACAGCCTGGTCGGGTTAACTATAAGACAAGATTAATCTTGAGTAACACCTGGCAGTCCACACAAGCAGTTTCTTTGACATAATCAGAAAAATACACATATTTACACAACACATACTATACACGTGCATACACATTTTTAGTATTGTACTATTGAGAATATGCTCGCCTAGTCAATGCCGATACCGATGGCGATGCGGCTCATACGTAATTTAGCTTTCGTCTTGTGGCCCCTAGGCCTGATACTTCATTTGTAAGTTGTATAGTTGTAAGTTGTACAAGGACTCGCCGTGCGCACCAGCTGACATGATCTTACCAGCTAAGAATCAGCACAACTTCGTTATTTCATCTGTATTCCACACATAGCTTCCGCCAAGCTAAAATAGAAGTTCAATACGGTGATATTCTCTGCATGAAACAAGTTTGTTTACGTGGCAAAGGACGCCGCCATGCTTTGGGTTTGATTGACAGCCAACGTTCTCAGACGCAGTTCCTCGAAAATATCGTCAAAATTAACAAAGCTGAAAAAAATTTCCTTATCGTTATGTTAGGTACATATACTACTGCTCATGCATCTTCTAATTAAACTACCGTTGTCAGTGTGAAGTTATAAGAGTGAATGCATTACAAACGCGTAAGTATGCGGGCGGGTGTATTTGCGTGTGATAAAACGGGAACCAACAATTTACGACACCATTTCCGTTTACGCTTCCTGTGATGTTATTATTGCTCACCTCGTAATTATCCCATTGCAATGAAGCGGAATTTCATGGATAAGGATTCAAGGATAGATAGTAGGGCAAGGAGAGAAAATATATTAAAAAATAAAGAGCATTGACTCATTGAGTGCTGCGTAGGTTTTTGCTAAGGTAAGACCGTAAGTCACAAAACTCAAAAAGATTCAATAATCATTGCATGGCTTCACGTGCATTGATCATTGCATTGGCATTGTGATTGTCATTGATTTATCCATGTTGTGCCCAAACTTGGAATCTTGCACAAACTTGGAATTTCAGCGCATCCACAGTTTGGGCAACCAATCTTGAGATTGGGCAAACAGAGGTAAACACTAAAACAGAGCTTGCACAAACATAGCTCTACTCTAGTACTATAGCCGCTTACATTAACTGCCGCTGGGCTATAGACCGACCCATGGGGCATGCAATGGACTAAACCGACCAGGCTCTCCGACTAGTTACACGGCGGAGGACAGTACAGGCTCCGACTAGTTACACGCCTCTCGCCACGTAGTGTTAAGCGAGATGGGAACTTGTGGCTAGCAATGGACCAACTTACTCCAGCCAGTCAGCGGGAACTATGTATTTCCGCATGTGGAGGGGTGGGCGGGTTGCGGGTTGATATTACAATCTCTTTTGGTCGCTTAATTTGTTACCTACTTGACAACAACAATGTTTTTTTTCCACAACCACCCCAACCTGCCCACCCCTCCACATGCGGAAATACATAGTTCCCGCTGACTGGCGCTGCTGCAGCGCCGCCAGAAATGGCCATTTGAAGTTCGCAAATCGAATGTTTGTTCACAAGAAATACCGCAAGTATACCATTGCAACGATAGTTAGAGGTTCAATTTTAGTAGCGGCTATAACTTAAGACATATTCACTTCGGATAAGAGGCATTAATTGCCTACCACAGACGTTTTTTAGCCGGATATAATCGGGGATAAGTTGGTCCATTGCATGCCCCATGGGTCGGTCTATAGCCCAGCGGCAGTTAATGTAAGCGGCTATAGTACTAGAGCTAGCACAAACATATGATTATTAGGATTTCAAATGTTATATCATAACTATATAATAAAGCATTAAAGGTCGTATACCTTCTTTCCTCAATGAGTTTGGCACCTTTGTATAAATAACAAATGATTATAATAAATAATTGGATAAATATGAGATACAACCCTTCCTAGTTTGCACCACCCACACCATACACTCGCTATGAGCGGTTGTTGAATCACCGACTGTTTTCAGTTTGCACAATCTTAGGATTCATCATTGGTCAGCCAAACTAGGGAATCCACAGTTTGGGCAGCACAATCGTTGCACAATCTCGAGATTGGGCAGATTCCAAGTTTGGTTACAACATCCACAGGCACTTGGAGTTACATTTTCATGGAGAGAACATTTCTTGCAGGATTTCACGAGATATCTCTGGCGGGAGTTGGTAAGGACAAAGGGCAGAGTTATAATTCGAACAAGTGAACATTTCTGTACACATAGCTACCAAGATGGAAGCTGTTGGATGTGTATTTTTGCTGTGAAGGTGTGAAATGAAGCAAGCATTGAGCGAATTTCACGATCACGCTTTCCTACCTGCTCTCTTATTCATGTTGTTTGTGCACGCAGCACAGCGCGGGCGGGCGTGCGGTGTACTTGTGTGTTGCAGATGAGCATTTTACCGGCATTTACAGGTGATTATAGGCGAAATAGAGTAGAGAAACATTAAGACTTTGGTACATTTCGTGTTTATTTACCATTATTTTGTTTTATTGAGACGTTCCAAGTGCATGTGGTTTTATCATTTCATTAATAATACTAATTACTATGTTTATGTTTCATATGTTTATGTTTATGTTTATGTTATGTTTATGTTATGTTTATGTTAAATGTTTATGTTTTATGTTTATGCCTACTATTATGTTCATGGCTTCAATTTTCAAACGCTTTGTAAGGAGATATGGCATATGTTCTGCATTGCATTGTTCCGAAAACCCTTGCCATTGGCATCATTAAACTTTTATCCAATTCTATCTAAGTGATTAGCCTAGGCTACTATTATACTGAGCCGTTTTAATTACCACTACCAGTACAGTAAGTTCAAAGTTGAGTAACCCACAGTGTTGATCTACCAATTTCTATTTCAGTATTTGATCAACTCTCCTTCAGTCAGTTGTCCTCGTTGAGCAATGTCTTCAGTGGCAGTTACAATCTGAAATGCTGTGCTATCTGTAGCCTCTGTAACAATATCTTGTCATAATATATAAGACGGAAATCCAGTTTAAACATAGCCATTTATTAATCATGTTCTACTCATCCACACCGCAGGCTAGTCCCGGTTCCCGCCTCGCCTTGAACCCCCCAGTGCTCATGCTGGACCATGCTGCCACCTTCCGAGTACCAATGAGCACTATGTTTAGTAACATGATATGACATCCCCTTTTCGCTTAGAAGCATTAGAGACCGTCTGATTGGATCAAAGGCTGAGGGTAGCCACTAATGATACCGCTATTTACGAGGTGCATTTCAGTGATTATAAATTTGCGTTGATTGTCTACTTGTTCTGCGACGGAAGGTAAGTTTCAGATTTTACGTTATACAGGATGTATAACCGACTACCTATAAAACCATTAACATAATGGGTATGCACAGACGTAACTCACTATATAACATACAAGTAACATAACACAAAATGAACTACTCAATGTCACTTGAATATGACTCAAAATCATCTTTACATGTCAAACCCTTTTGGTGGAATGACTGCTCTACCTTATCGCCTACGATAAGTGTTAGCCACAGCCTCGCTGGAAGCACTATTATCATCACCCACTGGATGGCAGTTGGTTCCGGCATCCTGTAGGAAACGGACGCATTTTGCTGGATGTACTGGTGTGCTGTACTGATGTACTGTGCGTATCCAATCTGGCTGCTGTCTCAGGATCGCTGGTAGGTTGCACGGGGATATCGGCTTGAGCTAAGGTGTTCGCCTCCTCACACGTCTCCCTAATGTCACACCGGTTCCTCCTCAATGTAACACCAGAGGGCGTGTGTACCTTATACGAGCGTTGTTCTGGACGGATCCCAGTGACTATTCCTGGACGCCACTGGCCTGATGTCTGGTCTTGTATCCGAACGGGTTGTCCTTTGATAAGCGGGGCCAGGCTTCCTCCGGCCTTCTCGTCATAATATGCCTTTTGAGATGCCTGCCGCTGTAGAAGCCTCTGCATGGTCACATCCTTATTGGGTGCGTTGTTGTATATCCTCGTGGGGAGGTTCGCTTTCATTCTCCTCTCATTCAACAGTTCAGCTGGTGACGGGAGGTGATGGTCTATCGGTGTAGACCTGAGCACTAACATTGCCATGTCTACATCAATTCCTGCTGCTCTGGCTTTAGGCAGGACGTGTTTGACGGTCTGTACCTGGCGCTCAATCAGCCCGTTTGAATGCGGGTAATGAGGGCTCGCTGTTACATGGTCAAAACCCCACTTCTCGGCGAAAACCATGTAAGCTTGACCATCGAACTGTAGACCGTTATCACTTATTACGGTCTCAGGTACTCTTTGTTCAGCAAAGATACTCTTAGTTATGTTCACAATGGCCTGACTCGTGGCTCTGTCGCTAATTTTCTTGACGAAGGGGAACTTTGAGTAGTAATCACTGATGATTAGGTATTCATCACCTGACAGGTAGAATAGGTCCGTACCCAGGACTTGCCAGGGCCGGGTTGGAAGCTCATGCTGCAGCAGCGGCTCGTGACTCTGCGTCCTCTGAGCTTGCTGGCATATGCTGCACTTTCGGACCAGGTTCTCTATATCCGAGTTTATGTTGTTCCAGTACACACATGTTCGCGCTCTCAACTTCGTTTTCTCGATACCTTGGTGCGACTCATGTAGCTGAGCCAGAATGTCCGTTTGCATGTTTGCTGGAACTATGACACGATCACCTTTCATGATGACACCATCGTCTACGGTGAGCTCGTCCCTTTATGACCAATATGGATGCAGCAGGAGCGGAAGCTGTTTTTGCCTTTCCGGCCACCCTGTGACGACAATATTCATTAACGCACTAAGCTCTGCGTCGCTGCGTGTGCTGTCGCGCAGTGTTTGGCTCTTCTGGGTCGACCACTGTGCGTAATCCACTCTTATGTCTAGGTCGATTGTAGCGCAGTCATTCCCAGGTGATCTCGAGAGTGCGTCAGCTATCAGCACCTCTCTTCCTGGCCGGTATCGGATTGTGATGTCGTACGGTTGAATGCGTAGCAACATGCGTTGCCGTCGCTGCAGTGCAGCTGCCAAGTTTTTTAAGTGGATCATTTCAAGCGGCTTGTGATCCGACTCGACTGTGAAGTGCTTGCCGTACAAGTATGTGTGGAATTTCTCACACCCGAATACGACGTCTAGTAGCTTGCGTTCAATGTTGGCGTATCTCTGCTCGCAGTCACTCAATGCCTTTGACGCAAATGCCACTGGTCTGTCGTGTTGTAGTAATACGGCACCGAGGCCCTTGCTGGATGCATCGACCTGCAGTACAGACTCTTGCTTTGGGTCGAAGTAGCTGAGGGTGACCTCTCGGCAGATCAGCTCGATTATTTTCTTGGAAGCGATCTGATGTGACGAGGGCCACTAGAACTCTGTTCCTCCTTTCATGAGCTCTCGCAGAGGTGCAGTCACTTGCAATAGGTTCGGGATGAACGGAGACATGTATGTGACGATGCCTAGAAATTCCTGCAACTGCTTGGGGTCATTGGGCACCGCTAAATTCCTAATGTCTCTGACTTTGTTCGGGTCTGGGTGGACTCCATCGGGGTCAAACACGAGACCGAAGAACTTCATGCTTTGCTTATTGACCTCACATTTGTCAATGTTGAACACTAGGCCGTGTTCTCGTGCGACTTAAATGAGGTTGTGTAGGTTCCGGTCTTGGTCTTCCTTTGATTTACCGAACACTGCAACATCATCTGCGATGCCAGTGGTGCCTGGACACTGCTCCAGAATGTGATCCATACGTTCCTGGAACACATCTTGGCTCACGTTTCGTCCGAACGGGAGCCTCCGGAAACGATATCTGCCGAACGGGCTGTTGAACGTCGTGAGCCAGCTCGATTGCTCATCCAAGGATATCGACCAGTACCCATGACGGGCATCAAGTTTCGAGAAGGTAGTCGCCCCAGAAAATCTGTGCGTGATCTCTTCCAACGTGGGAGTCTTGTAGTGTGGACGCTTGATTTCCATGTTAAGATCCTTGGGGTCTAGGCACATGCGCAGTTGCCCATTTGACTTGCGACTGAATGCCAGGCTGCTGACCCAGTTGGCCGGCTCCGTAACTTTTGTGATTACGCCCATCTGCTCCATACCATCCACCTCTTTACGTAATTCGTCTCGTAGATGTATTGGGCAGCGTCCAGGGGCATGGACCACCGGCTGTACAGATGGGTCTACTGTTATGTGGAACATCCCTTTAAAGTTACCGATGCCCTCGAATCTGTCTGGGTATAGCTTGACCAAGACATCCTTACAGTCTACATGTGTGAGTTGGACAGGTGCCGTAGGTACGCTGTACGGTGCCTTGTCCTTGTTAACGACTGCTTTGGTCGTTATTTCGCAGTTGAGCTTGACCACATGTAGCTCACGCAGCGTTGGCAATCCCATGATGGCCGGCCCTTCGGAGTCAGTCACATAAAACTCTGCCACATCGTGGTACTCGCGGTACCTATAAGGGATATCAATGAACCCGTGCTGTGGGATCCTCGTGCCATTATATGCGGTCAGCACAGTACTCCGCGGCTTTGTGGCTCTCATCCGTGGGAAACCACCATAGTCCAACCTCTCAGGGAACATCCTTCTGTAAATTCTCAGGGGCAGTATGTTACCCTGCGCACCGGTGTCCACCTTCACCTTGAGGTTGGATTTGGCACGTGGGTTGTTTTCTAAGTCGATATCGACAAACACAAATACCTCATCTCGTGTATCGCTATCCCTTTGGTCACTGTCAGAGTTTATCGACTCAAATGACAATGACTCAAAACTCTCCTCCAAGGATGGCCCACTGCCACGACTGCCCTGTTGGTGCATGTCATTCGTCTTCTCTGAGACTGCATGGAACCGCCTGTTGTTCACAGATTTACCTCCTTGGGGCCACCTACCACGTGAATGTGACCTAGGTCTTCTCCCCACTGGGCTGACCTGACTATCTGGTCTCGCTCGGCAGACCTTCTCCCAGTGGTTGTCCTTGCCACAGGCCCTACATGTTGTGCTGTATGCTGGACATTTAGCGCCATGGCTGCCTCCACAGCGATTGCACTTCCCATAGGCTTTGCCCGGGAACTGTTTGTTTTGCCGGTTGTGTAACCTTTCTTGACCGCGTGTATGGCAGCTCCAGCCCCATCACTGCTTGTCAATTGTGCCATGTGCGCCATGGTTGCTTCACGCGTCCTGGCAATGTCCATCGCTACATCGAGGTCAACCGTCTCATCCTTGGAAAGCAGGATCTCCTGGACCTTCTTGTGGTGTGTGCCAATGATAAGTTGTTCCACAAGGCGTTCGCTTGCTTCACGCTCATCTCTGAAGTTGCACTCCTTCGTCGCCGAATTTTACAGCGCGTCATGAATTCATGAATGGATTCTGTCGGTGTCTGTCTGAACTTCTGTAAATTAAATCTATTTAACCGAGAGTTGACTTTAGGTGCAAGGTGTTTCTCAAATAATTTCCAGGTGGCGTCAGGCTTCTTGCGGTCCTCTGTAGTCACAGTCCAAGAGCTGAACATTTTTAGTCCTTCTTGTCCGACCCATATTAGCATGTACGTAACTTTCTCCTTGTCAGTCTTGCTGGCAAACGGCCCAGCAAATATCAGACTGCAGTACTGCTTGAACTCGTTGAAGGCACTAGGCACATCTGCTGCTGACCAGTCCATACGAGGTGGTTCAATGCCTGTCAAGTCCCCCATATTTGCCAGATTGTGGATGGTGATACTGTACAGTACCTTGATCTACCGTCTCCGGATCGGTGGTTTCCTGCCACCCGTCGACACGATGCTTATGTTACCACTGTACCATTGTCTACCGGCGGGAGCTCCACTCCACAACTTTGCACTGTTATTCTTATCACAGAAGCTCATTAGCACGCAACGTCTCTAGTTCCATTACGTACGTGGTTAGTTCGCATAACCGCTGCCAACATGTAACAATATCTTGTCTTAATATATAAGACGGAAATCAAGTTTAAACATTTATAAGCCATTTATTGTTCACGTTCTACGCATCCACACCGCAGGCTAGTCTCGGTTACCGCCTCGCCACGAACCCCCCAGTGCTCATGCTGGACCGTGCTGCCACCTTCCGAGTACTAATGAGCACTATGTTTAGTAACATGATATGACAGCCTCTACCGCCGGTGTAATTACCCCTTCGCTCCCGGTACAGGTAGGTTACAGCTACCTGTAGTGGTACTCCCACCAGGAGCGAAGGGGCTACACCGGTACAGCTATGCCAGCTGCAGGTCTGGTTATAGATGGGCTCTAGGTTGTCTTTGTATGCAGCAAAAAGACTATGAACGAATTTACCATCACTACCCTGTTGTAACATGATGTTTAGATTGATAAATAAAATGTTTAGAAAAAAAGTTAAAATTACCATTTAAATCAGGTCAATAATTATTGTACCCAGGAATTTACTTATTAATTTCTATCCTCGTTGTTTCCTATTGTCAAGAACAATCAGCAGTTATCGGTCCCCGAAGTCTGAATGGTGTGAAAACTACTAAAAATTACCATAGATCATCTTAATGGCTACTAGAGCCGACATTATTTTGCACTTTTCTTTACAGATGTCATTGCTCGTGCCTCTAGTTTGTGACAGTGTATGCTGGGGGCAAGTAAAGTGCTTGCTGGAGCAACTGAAGATCGTTGAAGGGTTGGATACTTTCCTAGAGACGCTGACTTCTATTCTAAATCTAACGACTGAGGACAATAATAACGCAGACGGTATATTGATGAAATCTCTCTGCACATATGAAGTTGGCTTAATTGATGCTGTTATCACCACAATTCTGCCAACAAAGATTAATTAACTGCTATCAGATTGAGTTATAATTAATGCTTAATTAAAATCAGAAAATTGTCATCTCATTGCACGTAAATTTAATTGGCAGCGCTGTTCGTAGCAAATCTGCAATAGGGCTGCCATTTAGGTATAAACGTGGTGTCTATCATTTTTGTGAAGCCATAATTGAAAAAAAAAATCTCAATCTAGAATAATTAAAATGTACGATTAAAAATCATTCAAATTAATTGCTTATTTATATCTCACCACTACTGAACAGAGGAACTACGTACTGTACAATAAATCTACAAAGAACTCACAATGCAGCAAAGGGGCAGTAGAATCATTACTGGTCATATTTCTCATCCTGGACTGCATTGCAGAATAGTGAGCAGTTTGGTAAAAAACTGGTCTACACTTAACCTTAGTATGTGACAGGTAACCTGACTTTCTTGCTATTTCAGCTGGTGACTGGAAGAAAAGTGTGATTGATGGATGGCAAATGTTCTGGAATGAAGCATCAATCGAAGAAGTGGAAATATTCCTGAATAAGATACTACCTGTGATAGCCAACTTTGCTGCTATGTTGGACATACTGGTGCCACCCACAGGACTGCAATATCATTTGCAGTACGAAGGTAACCCTTACTAAATCATATGAATTCGCTTCTTAACAGAATATTCCCCGGTGAAATGTTATGATAAATGTTTGTATACACACTACCTGCCCCCCTCCCACTGAGAGGGAGAGGTAGAGGGAGAGAGAAAGGGAGGGATATATGAATATATGCAGCAAATATGAATTCTATTCCATATAATATAAGAATTACCATGTGGGAGACTGGTCAATTTAAGTTGTTTGACCAACTCTATTGGCATGCAATCGTACATGCAGCATGTGGCCCCACTGGGCAATGCATCAGAATAGGCCGACTGAACGAATGAAACGCAACTACTATGAACCTTTTTATACTGCGTGTAAAGTAAAGAGTGCAGACATATTACTATAATTATGGTATAATAATAATGCTCTGCTTGAAGCAGCTTGCATGCATACATATTTACAATTATATGTGCAATGTTGTTCACAGTGATATGTACAAGGAAACTATTTAGATGTGGCGTAAGTTTTTGCTGTTCTAAGTAAAGCTTCAACATTATTAGAAAAGCATTATAACTTTGTCTTGTTTCTACTGTAGATGGAGCCAGTGTTAAGTCAGTAACGTACATAGTTCTACTCCTCAGGTGGGTTAAAGGGATGCTTGACCCTAGGGTTCCTTTAATATTTTCAGTTAAAATAGGATTAAATTACACTATATAAAAAAATTTAATTGTTAAATATTCATTAGAAATATTTTTTTAGTGTTTAATCGTAATGGCTGTATTACAATGATGGTGGCACCACCACTTGCCCATCTGCTTTCAAAGTTGCGCACCACAACTTTTTGGCTGCAGGCTACAGGCCGAGGGTGTTTCTTATTTATCAATTTAAGAGAAGGATTGCAATATCTTATAAACAATTTTTTGATTTGATTATAATATGGACGAATTTGTCCTAAAATAAAAATCGTTTGGTTAAACAGTATTTAGGTATAAATATAATTGTAGTTTTGTGATTAGCTCTCACGTGCAAAATAAATCGGAAATAGCGAAACTTCTTCAGGGTGGCAGCAAAATCGTGGGGTGTCTTGTCAGCAGTCAAAAATAAAGATTTCGAAACTCACTGTTGTTTTATGACAAGTGAGAAAGCATGATTATAGAAATTTGTAGGTATATACTATTATCAGGAGTAGATAATAGGGAAGGAGTGTGACATCAATAAACAAGGGAAATTCGTCATTTACTAGCCTTATAATGCCTACGATTTACTATGCATAAACTTATCCAACTTGAGCTCAAATCGTACACAGTACATTCGCCTAGCATCGTGCGAAATCGTTTCCTCGTATACACCAGCAATCCGGAGATACAGACTAAAACGTACGACACGATTATCCATTCTTTGGCCATCAATCCAAAAGTATTCCCTGCCGAACTTGCAAACAAAAGGCAGCTACTAACGCACTGTCGCTCACTCGGCGAGGCGGTGTGGCTCGCTGGAAGATTGGACATCGATGCAACACTCGGCGAGATAACCTTTGACCCGGCACACAGCTACATACCGGCATACAGTTGGTATGCCCCCCACGCATGCACGCCCACCGCAATCTCCCTGCGAGCCACACCGCCTCGACGAGTGAGCAACAGTGCGTTAGTAGCTGCCTTTTGTTTGCAAGTTCGGCGGTGAATACTTTTGGATTGATGGCCAAAGAATGGATAATCGTGTCGTACGTTTTAGTCTGTATCTCCGGATTGCTTGTGTATACGAGGAAACGATTTCGCACGATGCTAGGTGAATGTACTGTGTACGATTTGAGCTCAAGTTGGATGATTTACGCGTAGTAAATCGTAGGTATTATAAGGCTAGTAAATGACGAATTTCCCTTGTTTATTGATGTCACACTCCTTCCCTATTATCTACTTCTGCTATTATTTATGTACCTACTTACTATCATAATATACCCTAAAATTCTAGGGTGTTGTATTCCTTTTTAAAGACTCTATATATATAGACTATATATATGTGTCATTGTGCGGCAGCGTGCGTGCGGTGTACATGTGTGTTGCAGAGGAGCATTTGCACGGCATTTACAGGAAATTGTCGGCAATAATAGGCGAAAGAGAGTAGAGAAACATTAAGACTTTGGTAGTAAATAGATTTCGTATTTATTTAGCATTATATTTTATTGAAGCGCTCCAAGTGCCTGTGCTTAGGAGGATGTTGCTCACTTCAGATGAGCATATATTCAGATAGCAGTGCAAATGATGCATGGAATGATCAAGGGTATTGGGTACCTAGTGGCTGATATCAGAAAAGTCGTGATAGCTGTTGCCATGCCAACACTTTATTGTCATCCTCTCTGAGTAACCCGATATATACGTACGTGGGTGGCATGAAATTATTAGTGGATGATAACTCAATAGAGGTAGGCCTCCACGAAGGCATGGGCCAATTCTCATTAGAATATGAGAGAAGCTCGATATCAACAAAATGATGAGACTTCATATAATAGATATATGAGTGCGTGAATATATATATATAGACAGTCAGGGGGTTTTCAGATTTTTGATAGAAGGTAATCTTAATACTACTTATTACTTATGAAAACAAACTCTTGGGCCAGGGTTTGATGCCCAGAAATGTAAATAGCATATTTTTTAAAGAAATTTAAAAGTTTATAAATTTATAAAGAAATTTATAAGAGGCGCCATCTACCCCGTTTTTAATTATCAAAAACACTGAGATTGCGCGTTAGGAAGACAAGCAAGAGCATTATTTAGCCCTGTAGCTTCCTAGAGGTGCATTCTTATCTATTTATATCTATAGCTAATTAGATTGCGGTCCCCTGGCAGCACACAGTGTTTCTTGACAATACTCTTGTTTATAGTAATGTGTCCAAGCTAATATCTCATATACATAGAGTCAACCTGTATGTGAGAGAAACCACATGTGTTTTGTAGGTAGGTCTTCGTTCTGTAGAAGATGTTTCAGTGCATAACTGCCAGCCAGGGATGTTCAATTATGCACGCACCTTATAACCCACATGAATGTCGTTGATTAAGTTCAACTATTTGTTATAATTCAATACCACCACCGCCGCCGCCGCCACCACCACCACCACTACCACCACACTACCACTGGCATCATCTAGTGGGTGGGGTGTTTATGACTACTTAGCAGAATCTACTGGGTGGGGGTGTATGCACCACACTATCAGTAGCCCGCCCACTAGATGGTGCCAGTGGTAGTGTGGTATATATTGTGGTAGGTATATGTACGAGCCATGAACCGCTCGTGGTGACGCCGGACCGCTCGATGCCAATCTCCGATTCTCCCCTTGTGTCTGACACCGAAGCAAGAGTCGGTCAATAGTAATCTGCAGTCAACAGAGGAGAGCGGGATCGGGTCTCTCCCGTCAAGCGATCGCCGATGCCTTTACGCAGCATGGATACAGGCTGGCACCTCTTGAATTTCGGAGCAATGGCTTCGTATATTTTGAATGGCAGTCCCTCGTCTCTCAGACATATAGTATATCACGAGTAAATATTATCAAGAGCTAATAATATCAATCATATATAATAATATAAGATATATTATAATAAGTTATATTATAATCATAATATAATAATATCAAGAGCTAATAATTATTAGCTCTTTTTAATGAAATTGCGTATTTACTGGCGATAATACGAATAAAATCCGTTAGTGCATAAAGCGCGGCTCTATTTCGGTTCTATTATATATATAGCTATATATAAAGGATTTTAACGCTAATCTTTCAGCCTTCGTAATGTGAGAACCTCTACATATATGCCATTATACTCTCATATAGATCCCTTGGGTGATGCCTTAGATGTGAGTGCGCGGACGAGTGGTGCGTGCATGCGTGCTGGCGGGCGGGCGTGCGCGCGTGCGTGTGTGTGTGTGCGTGCGTGCGGCTGGGCGGGTGGGCGTGTCTGTCTGTGTTTATGTGTGTGCGCGCGCGTTTGTGTGTTTGTGTACACACCGTGCATACACACTTGCCATCAGTCTATATGGTAGCAGACAAGCAATTACATTTGCGCGCTCTCATACAAATTCGTGCTCACATGCAAGCACTCCCGAGCGCAACTACTAATTGGTAGTCACAACAATAGTAATACATGTGTGAGCCTGCGCGTGCGTGCATGCATACGTATATCAGACATGTTTTCAGAGACTGAAACGCCTCTTCAGCTTCAGGAGACCAAACGAATTCAGCCTTTTTGACAGTCAACAACGTTAAAGGTCGTGCTATAACAGCATAGTTGCATATGAATTTGTGATAGTACCCTGTTAATCCTAGGAACTGGCGAACTCCTGCCTCATCCTTGGGTGGAATCTTACTCACGGCCTCGATCTTACCCTGGTTAGGTTTCAGTATCTGTGGTGATATCACATGTCCCAGGTATGGGACAGAACTACGCATGAAGAAGCACTTCGTAGGCTTTGCCCTCAAGTTCACAGCTCTCAACCTAGAGAAGACTTCGTCAAGATGACGCATGTGAGTTTCAAAGTCAGAAGAAAATACGTTGATGTCATCGATATATACCAGCGCACTTTTCCCATAAGCCCTTCAAGTGCCATAGTCATACATCTCTGGAACACAGCAGGAGCACAGCAGAGACCGAAACTTGATACACTGAAATCACAAAGACCTGCATTTGTGGTGAAGGCTGTCTTTGGTTGATCCTCTGGTGCAATTGGAACCTGATGATACCTTGATCTGAGGTCAAGTGTCGAGAAAAACTTTGCATTGCCAAGATTCTGCAAAATATCATCAATAATCGGCAACGGAAAGTTGTCCTTGGTTGTTTACCAAAGTTGTCCTACCACATTCAATCTACGATAATCAATGCACATCTTCCAATGATCACCCTTTTTAGGAACGAGCAACACCCCACTAGACCAAGGAGATGAAGACAGAACGATGATGCCATTGTCAAGCATCTCGGACACCACCTGCACAATGTCTTGCTGTTTCGGACTCATCCGATACGGTTTCGTTTTGAACGGACGTTGTACCTGTCTCAATACGAAACTCAACAAGATTTGTTAACCAAAGCACCTGGTCAGTATTCGCAAACACGCCATGATTGCGTGACAACAGTGCCATAAGACATTCTCTCTGTGCTTCATCCGTCACATGCTTTGTGAGCGTGAGAAAATCATACTGATCTGCGTGCGTTGATAACCCTATATTACTAAACCTACCTATAGTCTCATCTGCAGGCACAAATGCAGCAGCAGCAGCAGTAAGAGTAACATCAGCAGCAACATCAACAGCATCATCATCAGCAGCAGCAGCAGCAGCAACAACAACAACAACAACAACAACAACAACAACAACAGCAGCAGCAGTGTCGTCAGCATCAACAGCAGCAGCAGCAGTAAGAGTAGCATCATCATTGTCAACAGCAGCAGCAGCAGTAGCATCGTCAGCATCAGCAGCAACAGCATCATCCTCATCATTATCATCTGCAACAAGAGCAGCAGTAGCATCGTCAGCATCGTTAGTAGCAGCAACAGCAGCAACAACAGCAATATCAGCAACAAACATTAGAAACAGTAGCAACAGTAGCAACAACAGTAGTAAGAGCAGCAGCAGTAGCATGCTGAATGCTGGAGCAATGGCGCAAAACAGTGGCTACCGGTGCATCCTGGAACCCATTGACCACCTGCTCCTCCTGGTGGTGAATATCGGAACCTGCAATGATTTCATCAGACAATACAGAATTTGCACCAGCACACGACATATCAGCAGAAGCAACAACACTAGCTGACTCAGCTCAACTCAAACTCAAACTTAAACTCAAACTCAGCTGACTGTTGCACTGATGTGGACTGAGGCATGACCGACTGTTGTAACCCCTCACTAATCCTGCTGGATGGAGCAGAATGTGCATTAATGCCTACAACTCCGACCACTGCGTTACGTGGAACTGCTACAATTTTCCTTAACGAATTTACTATTGTACACCGCACCGTGTGGCGTTTACTGACACTATCAACATTCTGTTTAACATGCAACTGGGGCTAAGAGCAAAAATACTTCAAGCATGCTAACCCTTTTACTTTCACCCGAGTTCCCGACGCTATTCCCCGTGGAACACGGAACTCACAAACTGTTGTCGTGAACGGCTGCAACCGCATAACTGTTCAGGAGAGCCAACTGTGGAGGATCCTGACTGCCATGCATAGCTAGTGGAACTACACTATTACCAATCGTCAGTAGCGATGCTCCAAAATCCATGTGCTCCCTAGCCTGCTTGAGAAAATCTGCGCCTATGATTAGATCTTTATGCAAAGACTAGACAATGTAAAATGGTGCACGAATCATAACATGCCCCAAGGTTACCTGTAGCATAGCTCGCCCGACTATCGACAAATGCTCTCCAGCGACGGAATGTAGAATTACCTTGCTGAAAACGGAATCAACAAAGTTAGAGGCACATGACGTACGGAAGATTAAACCACGCCTTAGAATCTATTAACGAACATTTAGCACCAGAATCAATGAGAGCTACCAACTGTTTCTGCTGCTTGTTTGTCCCCACATAAGCCGTGCACCGGAGCAGAGAGGGGGAGGCGAGAGAGAGGGGGAGGCGAGAGAGACAGAGAGTATAAGCGGAGAGGAAGTAAGAGAGCTAGAGAGCAACGGCGGACGCACACACACACAGCACGCACACGCACACGCACACGACACGCTACACGCACACGCACACGCACCCCGCAGCACGCACGACCGCAGGCACGACACAAACGCACACCCACACTACCTCGCACACACACACACACACACACAGCACCACACACACACCACAACACACACCCACACACGCGCGCGGCGCGCACGAACACACACACAACACACGCCACGACACACACACACAACACAAATCAGACACACACACACTCAGAGATAGGAGTGGACAGCGCGAGCCACTACGAACGGTAGACTGGCGACGCACGTCTCGCAGTTGTGCTCTCTCCGCACGAAAGCGGTCGCCCGCCGCTAACAGGGGATGCTGTCCCCACTCCCAGCCTCCTGCCGCTCTCCTCTCCTCATCCTCGGGCATGGAGGCAGAGTCAGCGAGTAGTGCAACGAGGGAGGCAGTGGAGGCTGCCCACTGGAGCACGCTGCCAGATCTGCAAGACAAATGCGGGCAGTGGGCTGTTGTTGTGATCGCCGGTCGACTAGTTGTGGCCGCGACGCTACAACAACGTCTAGTTAGCTGCAACGCGGTAGATGGTAGTAGATGTTAACTACGCGCAGACCTGCGATTTTTGGTTGTCGTCGCATGCAACCTGCAACATGCAGCCGCAAGCTATCGTCGATGTGTCACCCGCGTGTGCGCACACCATGCGATTTCGACCGCAATTCTAGAGCAATTTGGGAGGCGATTGGGAGCGAATTGGGTGTCAAAATCAAACAAAACAGTTTGCACTTTCTTGCAACTCTTGCAAGCGATCCAGAATCCGCTAGCGGGTTGCAGTCTGCACGTTTTCCCGCAGACGGGCCAGCGAATTTTCACAGCAATACGTTTACAGCGATGCTAGAAATCGCTGTCGAGTTGCATGAAAAAAGATCGCCAGGTCTGCGCAAGGCTTTAGTGGTGACAGTAAGGTGTCGACGCGAGATGGACCGTATGGGTGACCAGTAACATGTGACACGTGACCAGCTTTGCGTTGCTTGGTGGTTGTTGTTCTGGAAGGTATACCAGAGAAAAGAAAAGATAAAAAAAAGAGCAAGACAGCCAGACATCGGGCAGACAGACATGACAGACAGACGACAGACGGACGGGCGGACGGACGGGGGGACGGACAGCGGAGTAAATAGATAGAGCAGATTAGATAGATAAATAGATACATAGATACATAGAGTAGATAAATAGATGGCTAGATAGACTAGATAGATAGATCAGATAGATATATGAGATAGAAGGAAATAGATAGATAAGATAGATAGAGAGAGAGAGCAAGAGAGAGAGGCAAGAGAAGAGAGAGAGAGAGAGAGACGAGAGAGAAGAGAGAGAGAGCGAGCAGAGAAGAGAGAGAGAGAGAGAGAGAGGAGGAAAAAGGGGAGAGAGAGAGAGAGAGAGACGAGAGAGAGAGAGAGAGAGAGCGAGAGAGTAGAGAAGAGAGAGAGAGAGAGAGAGAGAGAAAGAGAGAGACGGAGAAGAAGAAGGGGGAGAAAGAGAGAGAGAGAGGAGAAGAGAGAGAGAGAGAGAGAGAGAGAGAGCGAGAGAGACGAGAGAGAGAGAGAGCGAGAGAGAGAGCCGAGAGAGAGCGAGAGAGAGAGAGTAGAGAGAAAGATGAAGAGGAGAGAGAAGAGAGCGAGAAGAGAGAGAGAGAAAGAGAGGAAGTAGGAGAGAGAGAGAGGAGAGAGGAGAGAGTAAGAGAGAGGAGAAGAGAGAGAGAAGAGAGAGAGAGAAGGAGGAGAGATAGAGATAGAGACGAAAGAGAGAGACAGATAGAGCTAAAGAGGAGAGAAAGAGAGAGAAAGAGGAGAGATGGAGGAGACGGGAGAGAAAGAGAGCGGCAAGGGAGTAGACGAAATGCATGTTTGGCATTAAGGGTTTCAGTTAGCGCTCTCACGCACACTACACCTAGCTGAGACGCACGGACAACCAGCTTAGCTTTTACAGCAGGCAGGAGGGTAGATTCAATTGAATGCTGAGCACGCTCTAGCAGGTCGGCTACCGCCAGCGACGACGCCCTCTCTTGTCCATACCGACGAGCCATTAAACGTCTCTATGCACTTCCGCCGCGATCTAATAACAGACACCGCAGAG
>NW_014577824.1:140675-152226 GCF_000485595.1 Priapulus caudatus
CCCCCGCAGCCAGGACTAGCCAGAACTACCTATATGAGCGTGGATTACCCTGTTCCGAATATTGAGGACAGCTTTCGAGTGGCCTCTAATGCTGATGCTAAGCAGCAGGCTTCACGTACATGGCCGTGCTCAAAGGAAACTTGGCAGCCTTCCTCGAGAGAAGGCACAATGAGCTATGCGAGGAGCGCGTACGGTCGCGCTGATCCGATACGCGACGCACACGGGGCTGGCCCTGCCAGTTCAGAAGACAAGCTGCCGCGGTCGAGAACAACAGGCACAGAGTGGGCGGTTGGGCGGAAGCGCGACTGCGTGCCCAAGAAGGGCCGGTAACGTTCCGATCGAGATGGTTGCTCGGCACGCCGCCAATCGACGAGGCGTGCCGCACTTGCTTACTTGCTGCAAAAGGCGATGTCACTTTGCCGCAACTTGCCCCAGCCGGCGAGCAGCCGGCCCGTCGTGAAGTCGGCAAGCCATGCCGTGACATGGGCCCAAAGCAGCGGGCAGACCGATGGCAACAGCAATCCCGGCGTTAGCAATAGCCCACGGCAGGCGGGAAGCCAAGGGGCAAAAGGAAGCTACCGCATGGAGCCCGCGGACGCAGAGCCACTTGCTGCAGTAGAAAAGCTGAACTTGTGGCCTGCGAGGTAGAGCTGCATAGGTTAGTGCTTCACGGATATGGGACAGGAAAAAACCTGAGGGACTTGCAGTGGCAGTGGCGGCGCTCGTGATGAGACAAAAGAGTACAAGTACTGCGGGCACACAGGCCTGCTCAGGCGTGGTTGCTCCGGAGGGGGCTAGTAAGAGAAGGGAGTTTGACGGGCAAGACTCGGAAGTATATGATGCATGGCACCGCACCATCATGTAAAGCCCGTTAGCCTTAGGGTCTATAATAAAGACACCATTCCTCACAGCGTGAGGTGGAGGCGCTGTGTTAGACAGGCCGATATATGCACGTGCGTCATCGGAAACGTGGATGTTGCCCACGTAGGTAGCTTGGAGCACGGGTGGAGACCTCGCAGTGCTCACGAGGGCCACAAAAGGCACGCGGCCAAAGCCCCCCTGACCGGGGATAGAAGCGTCTCCGTAAGTTCGTAGCACGTGCACTAACGGCTGAGGAGTTCAGGCAAACTCCAAGTTCAAGGCATGTCGGTTCGTGAGGGCCTATTGGGAGACGCGGAGAAAGCCGCGAGCAAGGAGATAGGCACCGACGGGTGGGCGCTTCAGCGTGCGAATCAAGGTATCTGTGCCCTGTACTACTCCGGTAGCTCTTGGATTTAACACCGGGGCGGCGGATGCGGCGTCACATGCTAGTCGTCCCAAGGAGTTTTTACGGGCCAGAGGTTGATGCCATGCGTTTAGGCCACGACTCGCCTGTTCTCCGGACCACCTGGGGTGGCCCAAGACATTGAGATCGGGTACGCGTCAGCAGTTCTGCGTGGCGGGCATTGCGACAAGAGGTAGGCAAGCGTTCTGCAGGTCGTGCCGATAACCTGCCAGCCCGGACGGCTGTACAGGAAGCGGTCCAAAAGCCACCACTCCAGGAAAATGCCTATTCATCGCGACCCCATTTGATCGTGACGACGTCCTCGCCGCACACCGAAGAGTGGGTTAGACGCAGCTGGGGGCTGCTGCGCAGTTTTGTCGACCGAGTCGAACGCAGCTGTCACTGGACAATGGGCCGCCCCTAGCAAGTGCTTTTTCGGATACCCCACCCTAGATTTCTTAGTCTACGCGCTCGCGCTCAAGGCGGAGCTGCGCACCCAGAGTGACAAAGCTAGAAAAAGGTCATGATGGCCTAAAGCCCAGCCAACAAATGTAAGCAACTGAGGTCGTTTCCTGCGGCCTGGCGAGATTCTACCCCGCCCGAGTTTTTTCCAAATTACGCGTACGGCCGCGGCCGCGCCTACTGACCTCACAAAGCAAGGGTCACCTAACAAGTCTACATGGACTGGGAAGCACGATCGCTTCTGTTTAGCCGCGAAGTAAAATCCATAGCTCAGCCCGCGTCTCCCGTATTGAAGTTGCCACGCTTTGACAAGGAGTTTTCGTGGTACGAAGGATGCGTGTGATGTGGGTGTGGGGCGGCTTTGCTGCAAGACGCACGCAGGGGTGTTGCACCCCGTGCGAGTAGCCAGCAAAAAGTTACCACAGCCGGAGGCGAGTATACCGCGACGGCTAGAGCGTGACTGTTAGCGTTGGTGCGCCTGTCGAAGTAAGTTCCTAACCTACCTCTATGGGCGGGAGTTTACCCTACAAACTGACCACCACCCTCTTCTCGTTACTATCGCGGGGGCCCAGTGCACCAAACCCCAGGCTGATGCGTAGCCGGTTCGCTTGCACTGGCACGTACAGCTTTCCGGATACGAGCGGATACCCGGGGCAGAATACGTTGGGCCGCACTTCTTGAGCCGACACGTACGGCGACATAAGTACGCGAATCGCATAAGAACAGGAACTGGCTAACCGGTCCTATGTGTTGATAGCGGTGTCTGTCGTACCCGCGCCTTAATTAAGCGGGGGACGCCATTGCTCACGGTTAGCCTTCCCGTCGACCGGCATCGAAGCCACGCAGCTAGGCCTGTGCACCTGCGCAGCTGGTCGGCACGCGCGCGAGGCGGGCAGTTCCGCGCGAGAGGGCAAGCGGAAGGACAGTAGAGCCACGCCCAGCAGAGTCGCGCCTCGTGAGCGAAGTAGGAGTACATAGTTTTGCCCAAGTTAGGCAGTACAGTTAGAGCCACGCAGCAGAGTCGTGCGATGAGAGAGAGAGCGTCGCACGTGTACAGAGCACGCCAGCAGGAACGGTGCGTGAGCGAGGGAGCAGCTAGGAGTCTACAGCGGACACGTGGCAGGCGCCGAGCGAGGGTCCAGACAAGCCCAGCAGAAGAGGAAAAGGAGAGAAGAGGCAGACGAAGGCGCAGAGCATCCACCGTGGTCGACGGACGACGACGGTGAAGGACAGAGAGGAGGGGAGGAGGTAAGAGAGCAGAGAGAGAGAGGAGAGACACTCGCAAGCGTGATTTACGTTGGTTCGTTTTACTTGCGTTTGATCGTATAATTCTGGAGCAATCGCGTAGGCGGTATGCGCGCTCGTTGGTCTATGATTCTGCGAGCAATACGCGTACGGTATGCGCCGCGTTGATCGGTATAATTCTGAGCAATACGCCGTAGCGGTATGCGCGCGTTGATTGTATAATTTTGTAACCATACGTGTGACGGTACGCGCGCCTGCGAAAGACCGCCGAGTGCGTCGGCCATTGATGCTGATATTGATTGTTGGTGTTGTTCATTTGATGCTGATATGATTGTTGGTGTTGTTCATGATGCTGATATTGACTGTTGGTGGTGTATGACAATACATGCTAGCGCCTTGACATCACCCATCGTTTCCCTGGTTTCTTTGCGCGTTGGCAGCGCGCGCGCGCGTGATCACACAAAAACGAGTATGCACAACTACGCGTTGACACTCAACACAGCGATCGCTTATCGCGCGTGTACCGGCGACGCTGGAGGGTGCGTGCGAGATTGCAATGGCTGATGCTCGTATCGAAGCGGATTTGACTTTTTGTCGGAAACCACACCAGGTTGCAGCAGACTATGGACAGTTCGATGAGCCTATGGAGGTTGATTCTGTTCGACGGGCGCCGGATAGCTCTCGAGCAGAGATTCGAGAGTTGAGCGAGGTAAAACAAAGCGCAAGCATATATTATTTATAGCGTCCGTAAGGGCAATAGTCATGTCTCCTGGCAGCAGAGACCTGCTATGCGGCCGCCAGCCTCACGAGGAGGTAGGCAGGATGTGCGGTTCCGTGGGGCGAAAGGGGGAAACACCATTCCGTATAGCGGCAATGCCTCTGTTTGTTATGGCTGTGACAGAGCTGGTCACATCAGCCGTAACTGCCCATGATCGCAGCAGGAAACGCCACACATCTGCGTATGTGAGAAAAGAGTACGTGGGTGGTAAGAAAGGAAAATCCTCGTAGGTAACGTCTGTTGCATTCACAAAGCCCGTGCATGTGCCACGGTGCTCGCCTCCCCCTCTCTCTCTCTCTCTCTACTCGGCATCTGGGTGGACCATTGTAAGGCTTCCCTCTAGATCTGCTATCATTATCTGACCGTTGAATCGTGGATCCGTTTTCAGAAACAAGATTATTAGTAGTATTTCCCGTAGACCGTTGGGGCTATAATAAAAATATTGTTTGTTTGCCCTCACCCGACCGACCCGCCAAAAAGGGGCCGACTTAAAAAAAATTATTGATCTTTTCCATTCTTTTATTTTACAAATTGTATCACTGTACATTTTATAAATCTGTAGGCAATACATTATATGTACCAAGCAAAACAAACATTCAACATAAAAGGTATCTCCACACAAGCACACCCGAGCATGTAGACACCATGCTGAATTTGTAAAAAAAAAAGCCTACCTCAGTGTATACCTACCCAAACTTTTCAGCCTGGGTCGGGTAAGGGCAAACAAATATTTTTTTAAATTGTGGTCTGACAGAAACATCGTAAAGTTACGAGAATGAGATAGCCGAGCAAATTTCCTCTTTGCATTACAAGACCTCAAACCCTCTCGTAACTATCAAACTAAAATGATAAGAACACGCATTTACACAACAATTTACAATTATTTTATATTAAATATTCTATTGATTAGTAAAACGTGTTTTTTCGTAGCTTTTTTCGCCATAGTCTTCTGATCGTGTACCAAAACAAACATTTTAAATTTGCGAATTGTCTTTCAGTGCAGAAGAAAAACATGTTCATATCGTTTTTTCACCATTTATACGTGATTAACTACCATAATTACGTGGGAATTCCCGTCATGTACAATAAACGTATATGAATTCGACTTTTGCGATCGATTCTCATCCACTCAGCACTGTCAGCAGCCTTGTGCAAATTGCAAATTACCTGTTATGGCAAGTTTTCTCGCAGCTGCGATGCGTTGCTGTCAACGCTATTCTCGTAGCATTTAAACATTAGTCCTAACTCTACGATGTTTTTGAAAGGGGGGCCCCTGACCCGCAAGTGATGCCGTCTATCGGCGTCTGCCTTTACGCGACCATCGAAGGAGCGAATGAGATTTGATGAGTCACGAATCGCTATACTAGTCGTTAATAAATATAGCGGGAGAGAGGGAAGGAGAGAGAAACATTCTGTAACGCATCTATAAAGGATTCTACAAGTCGTGCTTGCATTAAAGAATTATGAAGTGAGTGAATTATTAAGAGGTGAAACTCCGGATAGGCTGTGCTAGCAACCTCTAGCAGATGGTCAGCGCATGCGTGCGGTGTCTCCCACAGCAACTGTCTAAACTCCTTCATCTCCTTCTGCGCCTGCGGCCGCTCTATAGGTGAGCGGAAACGTGCCTGAATACGTGCGTACAAGTCCCTCCACATTATCTCAGAATTGGCCGCAATCTGACGCCGACAAAAATCAGCCACAGCACCACCGGACAGTAGAAACCACGAATGTACAAAGCGACAACCCTTGCAATGCTAATTGTAATTGCACGATTTGCAAAGAACGCTCCCCGATCGAAACGTGACGGCATACGGGCCATCTTCTCCCGTATAACACGGAACAGAGCTACGAAATTCAGCCTGGCGACCCGTGCTCTGTAATCTAGAACTTAACGCTTCTATAGACGGAACAAGAGCTTGCGAGAATAGGTTTGCGATATCCTCGACTTGTACTTGCGCCATAATGACATATTAATGTACGTTACTATTATTTACTGTTACTATTTAAATACGGCGAGCACCTTAGCTACTAGCGTGAACACAGACATGCAATGTTTACAATCTAGTGACTATATAGCACTCACCAAATGTACATAACTGTATCCCTAGTCTCCGTCTTTGTCTTTGCCGTGCTAGCGTATAGCGTGTACTGTACCTTACGGTGTTTTGCAAAACCTGATTCAACTGTCACGGGCACCAAAATGTAGCATAGAAGTTACACAAGATTTGAATGAAAGAATTTGGAGTAAAATAATCAAGAAGAAATATAGATTTTATGTTCACGTAAAAAGATATATTGTTACAACTGATACAGATCTGCACGGTGCACGCTTATTCAAACGCCAGTTTCCAAGTCCCTCCACTCTCTTCAAATTTCTATATATATGCCAATCTCCACCAATCACAAACAAGCTAACTCTTCCTAGCCAAATACGCACGACTACCAGTTCTTTGTTCACTCAAATAAACTCCCGCCATATCCCCGATTTGCACTCGTCTAGACTAATGATATTCCTAAACTAACACGTCTACCTCACACATGCAACTAGTATTCCTAACCTATATGCTAACTGACGGACTCTACCCAGCCTAGGCTAAGTACAGCTAAATCTATCTACAACTACTAATAAATGTAACATCTGTAAACCACATGTTACATCCACGTTCTGTCGGCACGGCGAAATGAACGAGCGACTCGGGGTGGGTGGGGCATGAGAAAATGGAGGGAGAGAGAGGATGGTCAATGTGGACAGTGACTGTCTGAGTCCGCCTGTGAAAATTGGACTGATGGATTTTGTACAGTCATGCAGTGTGGCAGCGCCAAGTGCACCACACACACAGCTAAAAAGCTTTTTCTTACTTAGAAAATAGATCTGAAATCAAGAAAATTATCTTGTTTTTGGAAAATTTATAGTTTTAAGATTCCAACTTTTCGAACAATTTTCAATAATCTCAACAAATTTTTAAGATTATATATCTAGGGTTTGTTTCTAGTTTCAAGAATAATAATTCTATTTCCGTGTCAATCTTAAATTCTAGTTTTCTTATATTTATGCGCATGTTGATAATTATATTCTAAAAAATTGCGTGATAACCCTCAATTTATTGTATAGTTTCACTTGTGCTGTGAAAAGGATTGAGTAACGTTGCGCAACGTAAATGTCTATAGACACCTATATGCCAGAAGACGCACAAGCAATGTATATATATATATATTGCATGGTTAACCGTGCATATATAAAGACATTCAAATTATTATTAAATCTCAATTAATTTAAATCAATAAATAAATAAATGAGTATAAAAGAAAATGAAATGATCATTTCCAAATGACAGTTTTATTGATAGTATAGAGGTTATTTAGACAAACACAACACAATGAAGCATTGCTATATAGGAAGCATTTTACCGATCAGGAAAGACAGTTTCATTCATTTTATACTGACTAAATATCTATCATTTCGAAGGACATTTTACTTTTATATTCATATACACAAGATAAACCATATAAGAAATACATATTTATAGTAAGTATACACTATATGAAATACATTTGAATACATTTAAATACATACATAATTTTGACACCAAAGTTGTCCTTTTGGTGCCAATATGGAGGATGCGATACCTTATTGATGTTACCAGGAGTAAATATTAACACATTATATAGTATATTATGTGTATTGTATGTATGTGTTATATAAATATAACACGTGTTATTATTTACTCCTGATGTTACCCATGTAACTCAATTAGATCCATCATATCGTGATAAATGGGAATGTAGCTTTTAGATCTTATTTTGTACATCTCAAACACAGGGAAATCAATGAATTCAGAATGCATTATTAAATTATATTCCTGAGACATCACCAGTTCCTCAACCTCGTATGCTTGACAAATTTCGTTAAATCTTTTTGTAATCATAGCCTCAACTGCATAATAAATCAACTGGCTATGGGCGTCCCTTTTTAATTCTACCCAGATTGAAGCAATTTTTCCAAATTCGGGTAGGCAACAATCGATATCAACATCAATGGCCACAATTCTACCTGGAGCATATTGTATACCATTGATTTTAGCCCACTTAACCTTGCTAACATCGCCGCCATATTTAGGACCAAAAAAACTCAGACATTTTACCACGTATATATTTTCTTTCATCTTCTGTTGTTATTATGGCTGGTCCAACTGACTGTTTATCTCTAAAAAGAGGATGCTGACTGGGATCAGCACACTGCATTTCACAAGCAACCATTCTTTGATATCTAGTTGCTAATGAGATAGGGAGATTATGAAAATTCTGTTTTTTGCCAATTTGTTTGAAATATTTATGATGGGCCTCAAATCTCATGCAGGAATAGTGGACCCATATCCTTTATCTTAGATGGAATATGTACCATGTAGTGCTGTTTAGGGATAATATTTTTCCCTGGAAATAGATACTTGAATGATTTTAAATGTTCTTCAATTTGATATTTAAGGTTTGCTAATGTTGGAAAACTAATTATAGGAGACAAGCTTATGAGGGTCAATTCCAAAAGAGCCGCTACAAATTGCACTAGTGCATTACCTTCAGCATCAGATATAAATGCTACTAAAATTAGAGGCAGACAAAAAAAGTGAAAGATTGTGAGGCAGATTGTTTAACATATGGTTCCTCACACATGAGCAAACTGGTAGACAGTGGAGATGGTTTTTGGTCTAGATGTGTAAAGCGGAATGTTGAAAGTGCTGAATTAATATCTTCAACTGATATGAGCTGTTACCTAATCAACTCCCTGAGAGCAAGACCTACCTCATAGGGTATAACACCTAACAAGATGTGCATGAGATCAACTGGTAGCTGCTTCACCATGTCAAATCTTGGGGTATCTAAAAGAGCACTTCGTCTATCGAGGCCATAAATAATTTTTATGTTATTAGCAAGATCACTAGTTGCAGCCTTTTCTATCTCCTCACAATGTTGCAAGTTACAATGTTGCAAGTGCATTGGTTCTTAAATGGAAATCAGATTCTAAAAAGTGATTTTGCATGTGCTCAGCTGTACATTCACAATGCCTACACTTCCGATATGCAAAGCCTACAGGGTAATTCCATTGTAACTAATGCATCATTCGGAGTAATTTTACTTCGTTTTCTTTAGAACTGCTTAGTTACTAAATGTAATACATACTTATTTCAGGCTTTATTCAAGTTATGGTTATTATACATACTATAAATTTATTTTGGCGATTTATCTTGAAAAACCTAGCCTGATATTTGACTTCAAACTTGCGTAACTGACGCATCGCAGAGAAATTGGTACTTTTTACCTGATTTTTCATTCTAGCATTACCTGTGAATCTATGAAGGAAGGACATTGATTTGATATTGAATTATGTTAAGAAGTATGCAACGTTTATAATACCAAAAAAACACCTAGATGATATAGTAAAATTCTGGAGTTGTAGCCCTTGAAAATCAGCGTAACTGACACATCAAAATTTGTAACTGACGCGTCAGCTCTAAAATTGGAAATAAATAAGTGACAATTTGACCTACTAGTTTTGATAAAAACATCAGATTTGAATATTTAAATACACTAATTTGTATATTATAACATATTTGGAAGTTTTGGGGTAACAATTTAGCACATTTGTGCAATTCAACAAAATATACAACAAGTAATTATAATGGTTAAGTTTTCTTGACATATAAGAAAAACAAGGTTATACTATTGTTTAGGATTTATTGCCATGTTTATTGACAGATATATTTATTGTGGTATTAGCACACCATTTAACCCTGTCACAATATTCGGCAGTTATACTTTAACACCTTATGACATATAATAACACATGTGGCTATAATGAAGTTTAACCTTCATAAACGTACTAACTAAACCATTCAAATGCACATTTATTCCTTCGAGAACAAATGAATGCAAACTATATTGAATTATCAATAGATCCTTATACTTTTAGAATACTGAAGTCCTGTTGAAATCAATTAACCTGCTAACAGAATGACAGCTAGATAAACTTGGCTTCAAAACTTGAGTTGAACATTTATTAGAAATCATGTTGCCATGCATGCGGTGTTGCTTACACAAGTTAGCAATACATGCTAGTTTTACATGCTCAAATGAGTGAGAATGCTTGTTCTACTTCTAGCATATTTTGCAATCTGAAGGGTGAAGACCCATCTAGCAACACAGGTCCAAAGAATACTGTTGATTCGTGGACTTTGTCATTGTCATCCTTCTTTGGCCAATCAAAGTAAATCACATCACTTTCTGACATTTGATGCAGAAACTTAAAATTCCAGACACCTGGCTTGTCTTCATTTAGTACCCGACCTATGTAGTATCGAGTAACATAGTCTACAGCATAGTACTTTTCTTTCTCAATTTTAATCTGTACTTTGGGGTCACTGTCATTATCATTACTATTGTTTTTCTCATTACTGTTCTCAATGTCAGAAGGGCCAGCATTATCAGTCACAGGTGGGATTGTTTCTGTCTCACTGTCTGTCTTATTTGCTTCATATGTGTAGAGTCTAACCGTTTGTGAAGTTGGGTTTAGTTCGGGGAAGAAAGGGCTCACAACTGATACTTCCAGTTCAGAGTTAGAGGCACGTTTAAAGAAGTGGTAGCTTCATGTGTCAGGTATGCCCCCAGGTCGTGTGTTGGCATGTTTTCAGCCCACACAGACTCTAGCTCTTGGCGCACTATACCTACTTCCTCAGCCCCAACATAGAGTATCCTGATATTTGGACACGCTTCCTTTGATAAGGTGGCGAATTCTTTGGCACTGTTTATTGTGGCCTTATTCTGGAGGATTCTCCGCCACACTGCTCTTTTCACAGTGCCTCCTACACCATCCACTGGCCCTTTGCCATGAACTGTTCCAAAAAATGACCAGTCTACCTCAGTTAGACCTTCACTTATCAGCTCAGGTTTCAGGATGTTAGACTGAGTGTACCTGTTTTTAAACTGGCTCCCTGCACCATCTGTAAAGATGTGCTGTTTATTTATATGGAGTCCATCCTCAGCTGCAGACTGCAATATGCATCTGTTAAAAGCTGCAACCGAAAACATGTCGTGACGCAATTCATTGCTTACCACAACATATGACTTCGTCTGTGACTGAGTTGACACGACAGCTGTAAAGAGGGTTACACCATTAGAGACCCAACGAGCGGACATTATTTCAGTTTGATGCTTTATGGCAAAGTTATCAGAAAAGTCTTTCGGGAGAACTGCCTCACCTACACTGAGTACGTTGTTCAACTCTTTAATTTGATGAAGCTGCGTTTTTGCAATAAAAACATGCCGCCTCATCACCTTAAGCTGTCTTATTATCTCTATTTTCGCTGCACCAAGTGTGGAACTTCTAATTGGCTTATTATGCTGATCATCCCATTGATAATAGGTGCAGGGGGTACTGTCATCAATGTTACTGTCACCAGCATTGTAAGTTCTCGTAGGTTCACTGTCATCATCATTGTTGTCACTTTTGTTATCCCTGGTGTCATCAAGGTTACCATTACTGCTGTCATTGTCACTGCTCTCATCAGCGTCTTTGTCATGAAATATCTCAGATCACACTGTTTCCTCTACATCGCAGCACACAATGCATTTACCAAGATAACAATCAAGATTCCATCCACAAACTGTTTTCTATACCAAGGACTGGCTATTAGGAAGACCTGGAAGGAACTTTCTTACACCACTTAATAACATATCAGTTCTCATGATAAGAACAACAACAAACATTGTGGTCTTTCTCGGAAACTGGTACAACATTTTTAGGACGCAGG
>NW_014577825.1:0-2958 GCF_000485595.1 Priapulus caudatus
TTAACATTTTGAACGTCATCGTCAACGTTATCACGTGACCTCCCTCCACGCCCGGGGGATAGCAACACCCCGACATAATGGCAAATCAGCATGATCGCGCCATCTACCGACTGATATCAATAATGTTTAACGATCAGCGGCCAGGCATTTCATTTTTGAGACAAATCGCGGCATTAAAATGCACTCACAGTGAAAAAACATTCTAAAATAGGGTCACACCGCCACAATTTGCTAGAACTACATAGAATAAAACAGAGCTCTATGGCAGCCCCTGCTTTATTATGGGGCCAAAGGCCCAACAGCCTTCCGCAGGAACTAGCTGAAAAGCTGAAAAGGGCTTTTCTGCTAGTACGCAATAGACACAACACAGGGGGATCACTAAGATACACTGGCGTGAGTAACGTTGCACGTCGTGCCTCGCCCCACGACCGGCGGCCGATAATTCCTGAGGTGTTGCCACGAAGGCCTCCAGGTCAACCGGATACGAATACCGTAGAACCAGTAGCATAGCCACGGTTCCAGGGGCCCCGGTTCGAGAACCAGGCCTGGGGCCTATGCATGCGAGGTGCGAAGCACCGAGCTGGGGGAGGGTTTGGGAGGTTGGTGTTTCTCCATCTCAACCCAGGAATTTTTGGAAAAAAGCATGCTCGTAGAAGCTCTTACAGGGCTTTTAAAGACCAAGAAAGTGACATTATATTTAGAAGGGATTTACATGCTATGGGTGGCCCTACACAGGCACTGGACAGGTCACTACATAACTGGCAAGTCTGAGTCTGACTATAACTGAATGTGATTGCTAAGTATATGGATTGGCCGACTAACACATCATTCGGCCCAATCACAAATCTTAATCGACCAAATCACAGTCAATTTTCCTTAACTAATTCACGTCAAAACTTTATCCTTAACTAATTCCAAGTCAAAACTTTCAAACAGATTTTGCCGACTGATCCTCAGTTGGATGACTAATATGTTAGGGAACGATCACCACATCCCTTCTACCTACGCCAGGCACTGTCCATCCCCCCTCACTTCACATAAGCTGCACTTAACACAAAGTCACAAATGTCAAACAGAAGTTTGCTGGTTATTTAGTACCGGCAACACGGAACGAACGAAATAAACATAAACATTGTTGATAATGTCAAACGTTTCAGAACCTGCCCCGAAGAACCAAAGCTCACCTTCGATAAATGTGCAACGTTGAATATAAGAACTCGAATGGAATAAGATCATTGAGCGAAGATATTTGCACCTTCAAATTTGATACCATCAGTTTAAAAATGGCAATACAAAAAAGTTTTGTTTCGTGTCTGTTTGTCAATCAAAACAATGCCCTCTAATTTTAAGAAGATCCCGATTTTTGCACAAAGAGGTAGAGTGAAATAGCTCTTGCGTGAAATTTCTGTCGAATGTAGGTAAGAAGTGATGTTTTAACTGATTCACATTCTTTAAAGCATACTTTAAAGATGCACTCCTACTTAAACTTGAAAAATAGATTCAATGTTTTGTATATCTAAATAAGTTATTCACTTTCTATTGAAAAATCAAGTAAAAATGGTTTCCTCGCCAATTAACGCAAAAATTAGTTTCATAAAAACTAATAAAAAAGTACATGTAAATCGAAAACTGATTGTTTCGATCTACAGGAAAGGCGCTATAAATTCCAATTAACAATAAAAATATACTTGTGGCGAGGTTGATAACTTAAGTGGACCTTCTGAATGAATCCATAATTAATTGTTTTGATTTTTTAAAGAATGTTGATGACACAAGTGGGAATGCAACTTTAAATGCAAAAGCACGAAGGCGAAACCATCTTTTAATACATCTTTTTTGAATAAGTTAACGTGCTTTTGCATTGGCAAATCTTCTAATGATACCATCCCGGTCAAGTTCTGCAAAACGGTCTCTCTCGATGCCTAGAAGCCCCAACTCCGACAGTCGTTCTTGGCCCATGGTGAACGAAGATAGGTCTTTATTAATTTACGCTTTGACAAGCTACGTTCGTTGCTAGCTGTAGTAACTGGCAGTGTAAGGAAGAGAAAGTAGGAGGTGAGTAAATCCGGAAAACATGTGTTCAGTTCTAGCTTCATGATGGTGTTCAGGATGTCCAGTGGGCTTTCTGCTTTGCGAATGAAGGCCAATATCTGTCACAGCAAATCAGGAGACACATCAGCACACTGTAGTTAACTTCATCACTAGGGTTCCAATATCTGATTCCGATAGTTCTATTAGCTGCTTGGGACAGAGAAATGGGAACCCCACTTTGTTTCTGCCTGGGGATTGACTGATTGCTCTGAAAATGTCTGAACCTATTTGAAGCAGTTTTCCGGCGGTGTCTGTGGAACAAATGTTGATTTTTACCAACCCTTGGCGGCCCCTGGACGTCGGGGGGCCCGGTTCGATGAACCGGCTGAACCCCTTATTACTAGAGCTAAGGCCGAATGGGCCAGCTGAGGATTCTGTCCTGAAGTTCGTAGCGTCTTCCGTCTTCAACGATCACGGACTGGGAGATGCGCGAATGCGACAGTTCTAAAGTGAGAGATTTATCAGAAAAACGGATCTCACATCAAATTCAACTCGCTCCTCACCTCGCAGACATCCTAACATCCACATCGTTCACTTCTAATAGAACTGTAACGGTTCTAACTTGAGAGATTTAGCAGAAAAACGGATCTCGCATCAAATTCAACTCGCTACCTCGCAGACATCCTAACATCCACATCATTCACTTCTAATATAACTGTAATGGTTCTAAATTGATAGATTTATTAAAAAAACGGATCTCACATCAAATTCAACTCGCTCCTCACCTCGCAGACATACTTACATCCACATCGATCACTTCTAATATAACTGTAACAGTTCCAAAGTGAGAGATTTGTCAGAAAAACGGATCTCACATCCAATTCAACTCGCTCCTCACCTCGCAGACATACTTACATCCACATCGAT
>NW_014577825.1:3733-41236 GCF_000485595.1 Priapulus caudatus
GACGAATGTCGGTTAGAGTTGCGAGCTGAGGTCGAGCAGACGAATGTCGGTTAGAGTTCCGAGCTGAGGTCGAGCAGACGAATGTCAAACGAATGTCACGTTCACAGCTCGTCTGTCGTTTTTCTACATTCTCTCTTATCAGAACCGCTGATTAATCAAAACCCAGCGCATCTGTATTTTGAGGCAGAGAGTAAATAAAGGAAATAAAAGAATGTTTTAGATTTATTACCACTCATGGTGCATTTATGTCGGAGGCATCCAGGTAACATATAGATAAGAACAGACGCACATGTGCGAGATTAAAACAACGATTGACGTCTTTATATCAAAATGTCAACATCACAGTTTAATTGCACAGCAGCGGAGACCGGGGCTAGTCGTTACATTTTTTCATCTTCAAAAAGCTATAAGATAAAACAAGAACATATTTCGCAAGCATGTACTGCATTATTTTCATTAAATGTCATATAGAGCTTTCCAAATTCTCTGGTTGTTGAGACACAATTACATTTTCCCCCGTTTTCGAAGCTTTACAATATATATATACATATATGGGGCCTATATGCTTTTATATCGTTGAACAGTATTTCCCTTTTCTCTCCACTATTCATTTCTAAATTATTATTTTGTTTCATAGCGCTCAAAGTATAAACTATGTACAATATCACTAAGCTCTTTAAGAATCTACCTGACATTGCTAGAAACTTAACACTTAATAAAATGTAAACAAAAGAAAAAAAACAAGGGTGAAAATGTCATATCTAAGAGAGTATATCAAGCATTCCTACTTAAAAGCAAATAACGTGATATTTAAAGACTAATATTTTAATTTTAAATAAAGTTGAAAGGTTCAGTTAACACTGAAGTTGGGTCCAGTAGCTACCTGACTGTAAACAATAAATTAAGGTCAGGGTTAAAATCAAGAAAAAATAAACCGATTAATCTCCAATCAATTTGAACACAAGAAAATATAAGTATGACGTCATCAGTGGAATAGCAGCTACAGCTATACCGATACCAAACATGTTATTTTGTGACTCAGAAACAAATTATGAGCGAAACAATTATATTTCTACTAAAACATATAAATGTTTGAAATAAAATTGAATATATAATACTGCTTAGAATTTATTATAGATATTATGTAATCATTGACTAGTATCACGCTCACAGCTCGTCTGTCGTCTTTCTACAATCTCTCATATCAGCACCGCTGATTAATCAAAACCCAGCGCGTCTGTATTTTGAGACAGAGTAAATAAAGGAATGTTTTAGATTTATTACAACTGATGATGCATTTATGTCAGAGGCATCCAGATAACATATAGATAAGAACAGACGCACATGTGCGAGATTAAAACAACGATTGACGTCTTTATATCAAAATGTCAACATCAGTGTTTAATTCCTCCGCAGCGGAGACCGGGTTAGTCGTTACATTTTTTTCATCTCCCAAAACCTATAAGATAAAACAAGAACATATTTCGCAAGCATGTACTGCATTATTTTTATTAAAGGTAATATAGAGCTTTCCAAATTCTCTTGTTGTTGAGACAGATACTGATATGTTTGAGCCAAGTATTGAGTAACAATAAGATGCTTTATTCCGATGACAAAATAGACACTACAGGATGGTTGACATGTTTGGCGGTGTGCCCCGATAGGTGGCAGCACCTGCTGGAGCTGGTCTCGCTAAATGCATAATAAACATAACAGATACATTTTGACGTAACATGGGGTCTATAAGCAGTATAACATCGTTGAATAGTTTTCCCCTTTTCAGAGAGTGACAGAGAGTAAATGAAGGAATGTATAAAACTTACTAACACCAAGAAATGCATTTATGTAGAACACAGCCGTGTAACATAAAGATAAGGAGCGACTCTGCAGGGAAAATTACTCTCTGCTAGGCGGAAAGTTCACGAGTAACTGTCTGCGCTAGTAGACGTCACAGTGAGCTTTATTCTAAGCGATCAGAATAAACCGAGAGAATAATTCTTCACGAAATTTTATTTTTTCCATTCTTGGCTGAATGCTGCTCGGCTCTGGTTCAGCAGCTCGAACCGAGATGGGAAGTCAATCTTATCAGGAGTAACATGATCTATCATGTTACTCCTGGTCTTATTTAGAGTTGGTCTGAGCTTACTCGGCTGTCTAAACCTCGGCTGTCTTAACCTAACCCTAACCCTAACTCGGCCGTCTAAACCTCGGCTGTCTAACCCTAAACCTCGTGTATCTTTCTAAACCCCGTGTCTGTAGAGAACGTCGAGCGTATTTTCCGTGGAACCGGTCTCTCAGATCCGAATTGAAGCAAACTAAAACTGTACGTGTAGCTAATACGTGGTGATCTCTGTCATAAACTGCCTTCAGCTACAATGGGAAAATACAATGGGTGTGTGCACAAATGGGCCCTCACATATTACATATTTTTTACAAACATACTTTGGTCACTGGTGGGCCTGGAGCAATGCACCACTAGCACCATGGTTAATCCGGCCCTGACTGCAGCTACTGATATTTCATCATAGATCGTCCTTCAAAGACTGCCAGCTTTGAGTTATGACTGATATGCCAAGAGCAGTGTTATGTCACATTTGTACATGCAAAGTATGAGAAACTGTTAAAAGTATGTAGTTTGTGAAACTAGTCATGGCAGTGAAAGACGTGTTTCTTCCAGTCGAAGTTTGACTGTGAGAACAAAGAACAGTTAATTGAGTGTGGGGCTATCCGGATAAGAAACATCATCAGGTGCAGTAAAATTTACAATGATGGTATTCATGAACAACTCGAAGAAGATCTCCAAAGAAACATACAGTGAATTGACTTTAAGGTGTCACAAAAACTGTCCTTCTACTTATACATCTTCATCTCAAATAAAAAGACATACTAAGAGGCAAGCACGTGAAACACATTCACATTGTAAAATCTTTTGCGTGTTTAAGTATAGAGGGCGATCTTAAGATAGACTTGCTTTAGAGTCTTCTCAGTTGATTGTTGTCGATGCCGAAAGATGTGTGTTGTATTGTGAAGGTGAAAAACCCATTGATTTATCAGTATTTTGCTAACCAGTTGGAAAATCATTACTGTTGGATGATTTCCGTTGCTGATGCAGGATTTCGTATTCCTGAAGGTAGTTCTAGCATGGTAGTGTGTGCTGAACTGGATGTTGTTGTATAGCCAGGCATAAACAGTGAGCTTTCAAATTGACACATGTAATTTAGGTAACCAGATTGATTTAAAGGATAATCACAGATGAAAATGAGCAATCAGTTTACGGTGCATATGTTATGTAGTCCATATGAAAGTTTTGTGAAACGAGTTAAGTTTGTTTCGCATGTTTGTTGTTACAGAATCGAATGAGACGTATAAGAATAAACTTCATACGATAACCCCAGGCTTTACGACTTGTTGCTGTTTCCTTTCACACACACGTACCTATGAAAAAGACAAGACAATATAATACTGGTAGTTTTGACTTTAAACTTTACTGTTTATTCTGTGGAGAAGAATGTAATCTGAACAAAACCCTAAAAATCCATCTCGTTGGAGAGAGGCATACTTGTGTCGGCAGATTCAGAAAAAAAGGAGACAAAGTATCCTTCAGTCAATTTTGGACTTTTGCAAAAAAATAAATGATGACTGGGCTATGACTGTTCGTGTTGAAGGAGCAATCAGTGACCTACATGCTGCAGAGGCTAGATATCATGTAGACTGCAAATCACAATTTGTGTCTCCGAGATCGGCCCACTCTTATCAAATCCTTGATAGCTGCATGAAGAGTTTTAGAGATTTCAAGTGCTGGGTTAAGAATTCATCAACCCCTAGGATCCCCGTCATAATTGTGATGATGAATCCGGCATCATTGTTGACACAAGAGGTGGTTCCATTATTCCACTGGAAGTATTTATTTGCGAAGTTATATAAAGATTTCGGATTGTCTTCTCGAATGTGTGTTACGTACAATAGACATGGCTACAAGATTCAACAAAATTCAGTTCTATGGTGATTTTGTCGTGATCATAAAGGGTGAGTTCAGAATATGCTCTACATACCCAGGCTGGCTAGCCGTAAAGAATCAAATAAACTCACAAGTTACTGCGTTGATATACTCTCGTGTGTGCGATATTTATAGCAAGTACCCAGGTGAATCTCTCTACAATGTATAGTAAATATGTTTTTTGATGCTGCTAACAAGGATCAGCAGATACTAAAAAACGACTACCATGAAACAGTTAAAGCTATTCCCTCGTTGGCAATAGCTCAAATACTGAGGAATTTCGAAACAGTGGTATCCACTAAGTTCCCAGAATATATGGAGGGCGTATCAAAAACACTTGGTACTAATATAGTATCATTCTTTGGTCGCAGGTAAGTTTCAAACTCGGATGCCTTCATGATGTTGGAGATATCAGGACTATGGAAGTCAAATGGATCAATACCATTGAGTCGGCTAGGAATTTCCTTAGGATCGCCACCAAACCAGCAAGTGTTGATCACAATTCTGCAGAAGAGATTAGGGACCACTTCGTGAAGGTGTTCTGCAAGGAGTACTTTAAGAAAAACAAGAGGTGGCCCCTAGTGAGGATATGCCCAGGGATTGAAGGTTATTTAGAAGAAGCCATCAACAGGGATGAGTGACAAATTCCAAAAAATACAGAAAGTTGATATTGCTGATTGCGTATAGCTCTCAGGGTCGGAACATGTATCAATTGGCAGCCAAATTGGCAGCGGAAGCCCTTCTCTCATTGCAAACATGTTTGGCGTATCAAACCAAACACAGAAACGGATCACGTACCTTACACCCCACCAGGCTAAAATAGGCAAATAAGGAATTTTATGAATGGGACCTTTTTTAAAAAAATCCGGAATTCCGGGTTTTCCTGGAAAACTTTCATCCCTGCATCAAGACATCCACCTGACCATAAATAGGATCTAATGTAGCCTTCCGCAAACTTCTGAGCCGGCGTCCCAACGAAAATTTCGGCCAATCGGCAGTAATTTTAGCCTAAGAAAAGTTGTTAGTTTTGTTGACTTATGTTCAATACTTTGTATATAATTAATATCAGTGATATGTGTCAGTAGTAGTTTGGCAATAAACATGAATGAAAATAAAATAAAATACCTTGTTTCAAAGTGTTATTTTATTTGATTCTGATTCTACAACTGAACTCAACACAACAACATCGATCATCTCCCCCCTCGCAAACGACCAAGCATGGAGGAAAGCACGTGCTACTTATCAGTAAGCCCCTCCCACAACAAATCACTCATCTTAGTCAGCAGCCAATCAGGGCAGAGTTATGAAATCAATGAGTCATACAACAAAATAAGCAATTACACTTTTTATTTCAAAGACATCGAAAACAATTTGAAATCTTCAACTACTGTATTAAGTTATTGTTATCACGTTGTAAAAACATCATTATTCGTCAAAACTTTTGAAACATATGTCATATGATTTCAAGCAAGGGGAAAACGTTTGAATACTGAAAAGAAAAACGTTCGGAAACAAGTTTCAGATCTCAATAATACTAGTAATACATGTAATTCTGAAAAACTTCAATCGAAATGAAAAATTCAGCATCATTGTTCCACAGTACATGAGTCTCTCTCAGTTTAATGGGAAGGATGGGCTTGTTTATCCTGGATTATTTAATCTATCCTTGCTCTGTGAGGTGACAGGGCGACTCGTAAATTAGCCTGAAGTGCATCAGTTTGCAAGCGGTTGCAGTATTTGTTTTTCAAGTACGCTACTGCAGAAAACCCGGCCTCGCACATATAGGTTGTTGTGAAAGGGAGCAGAAATTTCAGGGCCATACTGGAAATTCCTCTGTACTCGCCCTGGACATGGATCCAGAATTTCACTGTGCCGTGTCTTTGAAAGTAGCTTATCAAAGCACCGTCGTTAGCCAGGTCAATCAGCTGTTCTTGATTGGGAAGGTCCAAATTTAGAGCCGTCAAATCCACGTTGAAGGGATCTCTAACCCAATTGAATTCCTGTCTTATGTCGTCGCCTGATGGAAAGAAGTCCTCGAACCGCTGACGAAGATTTGTCAAGTGCTCGATGATGACATCTGCATTGACGTTTATCCTCCTTGCTGTGACAAACTGATGCAACTCCTCAAACATATCTATCTCCCCTCTGAAATTTATCGCGAACTTGGGGCTTTTAAGAACATCTTCTTTCAGTTGTTGCTCAATGGCCTCCCCCAAGTCAATGACTCTTCTTCTCACTGTATCGGCAGACAATGGTACCATAGAAATCTTAGCAGCTGCTTGCTCCCCAAGCATCTCCTTCACTATCGCTTTGGTACAAGGCAACACTAGTTCCTCGCCAATAGAAAACGGCTTTTTCTCTTTTGCAATGAGTTCCGCAGCAACGAAGCTTGCTTTCAACAAATCTTTCGGCGTGGTGAAATGCTTCTTAGCTTGTCTCTTGTCAACTTCATACTCTCGCTTCTTCCTTTGGAAAAATTCTAGTGGCTTGTCGTGATATTCCGGGTGGTTCTGAATGATGAGGCGCAGCTGCAAATCAACGAAGCAAATCATTGTTTAACAATCACTCTACACTTTAACAATCACTCTACATCGTCCGGTTCTTTTGAAACTATTTTCAAAGATAACATGTGTCAAATCATTGTTAAATGTGTGTAAGTTGATAAAGATTGTTGTGTGCTGGTTGTAAATTTCGATCGTGTTTCCGGCAAAACGGAAGAAATACCTTTGATTTTTTCTTCACTTGAAAACTCAGGCGTCCCACCTGAATTTTCAGGCGTCCCAATTTTTGGGACGCATCCCAGGGTTTGAGTAAGGTTGATCTAATAGATGGCCAGTTCATGCTTTCAAGTGTGTTGCGCTCCTTAAAAATCTGGAGTTTGATTACCATATTGATGTTTCCGACATGTTGTCTGACAAATCTACATCTGGTGGTAAATCCAACTGGATGCATAATTTCGATAGAAAGGCATACAGAGATAGATCATCTACTGCAAAGACTCGTGTCCTGGAGCAGTATTTATGTCAAGAGACTCCTACGGTTAGAGACATCACAGCAATTGAGACGAACACCTTAGATCCGGATTTATACCAGCTAGACGCTGTATTTAAGGAGAAAGAACCAAAGATCAACAATGCTAGGCCGTTTGTCAAGTTAAACTACCCTCTGTTACCAATTTTGTCGCCTTGACAAAAGTATCCTGGTGTTTGCAGTTCTAGTTAAACTCAAAAACACAGAGTTTATTTTGCCTTGATATACACAGCTTTATTCTTGATGCGTTTCTAGTTTTTACAAAGCCCGTCTTTCCAATGCTCTCGTTTTATGCGTACTGCCTGGCACTGCCCCAGTCGCTACTTTTTATTTTTCTACAAAAACACTCATACGCTAAATGCAAGGTTTTTGTTCACCCGTTGTGCTAAAGACTGCTCGACTGCCGGGAAAGTGTGACTCCCTCGCGGGAAAATTACGACTTTGAGTAAAAAAAAGTTTTTGATGTCTAATTGAGCAAGATAAAGAAAGCATGTTTTGACTCAGCGAGCGACGAGTTTCAGCTAGCAACGCGTCTAGACTCGCTTCCGCGGTGTCCTTTTGATCTTTATCATTTCTTTATTTCCGACAATAACAACTTGCGCTCAAGTTGTCGCTCGTGGGCGAAGCACGTGGACTTGTTTTTGTTTTAGCTTATTCATTCATTTCTTGTTTCACTCCCATTGGTCCACGCTGCTGTAGTAGGCGTGCCCATTTTGCAATGTGAGGTGCACAGCTGCAGAAAGTTAAAATTTCCCGCGAACATGAAGTCTATAAATAGATTCTTCCCGCAAGGACATCGTGTTTAATAATTATTTGTTTTATAGAGATATTGCAGAGAGGCACGCCGCGCGACGGCAATTATTCAATAACAACGTGCGACGTCGTATATAGTACGTCGCGCAAAGAGGCACGCCGCGTGACGGCAATTATTTATTAAAAACGTGCGGCGTCGTATATAGTACGTCGCGCAGAGGCACGCCGTCGCGAGCGCGCAATATATTTATTAAAAACGTGGCGACGTCGTATATAGTAAATCGCGCAAGAGAGGCACGCCGTCCGCGGCCAATTATTTATTAAAAACGTGCAACGTCGTATATATAAGTAACGTCGCGCAGAGAAGGCACCGCCGTCCGACGGCAATTATTTATTAAAAACGGTGCGACGTCGTATATAGTAAATCGCGGCAAAGAGGCACGCCGACCGACGGCAATTATATTATTAAAAACGTGCGACGTCGTATATAGTACGTCGCGCAAAGGAGGCACGCAGTCCGACGGCAATTATTTATTAAAAACGTGGGCGACGTCGTATATAGTACGTCGCGCAAAGAGGCACGCCGTCCGACGGCAATTTATTTATAAAAACGTGCGACGTCGTATATAGTGAAGGTCGCCAAAGAGGCACGCCGTCCGACGGCAATTATTCATTAAAAACGTGCGGCGTCGTATATAGTAAATCGCGCAGAGAGGCGCCGTCCGACGGCAATTATTCAGATAAAAACGTGAGACGTCGCATATAGTAAGTCGCGCAGAGAAGAACGCCGTGCGACGGCAATTATTCAGATAAAAACGTGAGACGTCGCATATAGTAAACGCGCAGAGAAGAACGCCGTGTGACGGCAATTATTCATTAAAAACGTACAACGTCGTATATAGTAGCGTCGCGCAGCAGGCACGCGCTCCGAGCGGCAATTTTCATTAAAAACGTGCGACGTCGTATATAGTAAATCGCGCGGCAGAGAGGACACCGCCGTCCGACGGCAATTATTTATTAAAAACGTGGCGACGTCGTATATACTACGTCCGCGCAAAGAGGCACGCCGTCCGACGGCAAATTATTCATTAAAAACGTGCGACGTTTTAATATAGTAAATCGCGCAGAGAGGCACGCTGTCCGACGGCAATTAATTATTAAAAACGTGCAACGTCGTATATAGTACGTCGCGCAAAGAGGCACGCCGTCCGACGGCAATTATTCATTAAAAAACATGCGACGTCGTATATAGTAAAATCGCGCAGAGAGGCAAGCCTGCCGACGGCAATTATTTATTAAAACGTGCGACGTCGTATAGTAGTACGTCGCGCAAAGAGGCAGCGCCGTCCGACGGCAATTATTCATGCCAAAACGCTGCAACGTCGTATATAGTAAGTCGCGCAGAGAAGAACGCCGTGCGACGGCAATTATTCAGATAAAAACGTGAGACGTCGCATATAGTAAGTCGCGCAGAGAAGAACGCCGTGCGACGGCAATTATTTATTAAAACGTGCGACGCTCGTATATAGTCAATCCGCGCAGAGAGGCACGCGTCCGACGGCAATTATTCATTAAAAAACGTGGCAACGTCGTATATAGTAAATCGCACAGGAGGAACGCCGTACGACGGCAATTATTTATTAAAACGTGCGTCGTCGTATATATATAAGTCGCGGCAGAGAGGCACGCGCGTGACGGCAATTATTCATTAAAAAGTGCGACGTCACATATAGTACGTCGCGCAAAGGCGCACGCCGCGGACGGCAATTATTCAATAACAACGTGGCGACGTCGTATATAGCGTACGATGCGCGCAAAGAGGCACGCCGCGCGACGGCAATTATTCATTAAAAACGTGCGACGTCGCATATAGTACGTCGCGCAAAGAGGCACACCGTGCGACGGCAATTATTCAATAACAACGTGCGACGTAGCATATAGTACGTCGCGCAAAGAGGCACACCGCGCGACGGCAATTATGCAATAAAAACCGTAAAATTCGGGTTTCAATTTTCAGCTCGGTTTCGGTTATGGTTTTCTTGGGAAGGAACTACTAGAATAATATTACACTGTAAAAACATTTACAAGTAGGTGTTTTGTGATTGTTTATTTCATTATTTGCTTCACACTCATACAATTACTCAGACAGACGAAAATACAGACACATCCATGTCACCCATTGATGAAAAATTGACGTAAAACGTCACTTCCGGTCGCGGGAAATTGTTGGCAACATTTCCATATTGCCGGGAAATTTACATTTTTTCTAGCCGTGGTAATGCAGTCGGAAGTGTGCCCTGGCAGGAAAATATGATATAGACTTGTTTGTTTGAATTGTTTGTATGAGAGGGTGGTGGGATATACTGTTCAGAATTGGTTTGTACAATTAAATAAATAAAGATTTATTTACCAAATAAAGCCACAAGTTTACACGGTTTCAAATGATAAAACGTTTTATTACAACAAGTTGGTAATACAAAATTATCTTCTGGCAAAGTAAGTAAGCAAAGTAGCAAAGTAATATAACACTGTTATGATATAGCAATCTAGGAATGTCCCAGTCTATGAGGCATTGCCATTGTTGTCATCCACCATATCTCGGATAAAACCAGACAGGCCACTTGAGTTAAAGCTGAAGTCGGCAGTGGACGCTGGCACTGCATGTTGCTGTCCAGCAGTAAGAGAAGGCGTGTTCATGACAAGGGCACTCAAGCTACCACCACCGCCACTCATCTGAGATGGCCAGGGCTAAGACTGTCTACAAGGCACAAGCTGCGAGAAGGTCTGTGATTGCATCTGTGAGTTACCCTGGACTGGCTGCTGCATATGTGAGGTGCCCTGAAACACTGCCGACGGAGTGGGAGGCCTCATCTGCAAATACAGAAATAAGAAATAATCAAAGTACTGTGAGTACTGAAAGGCGGTCGGCCAATGGTATGACAACTGCTAATGCGTGACGCAGCTGCAACGTTTAGATTAAAATTAAAAAATGCCAATTGTTGTGATGTTCATTTTTGAGGTAAACATTGAAATTCATGGCAGGTAGAGTGACACATTTTGTTTGAATGAAACAAATTTCACATTTGTTCATGTTCATGTTCAATCATTACAAAAATTTTGTGACATTTAACAATTGACAAAAGTGAAAATTTAAAACATTCGATTTTTGTGATTATTATCTCAATTTGGTACAAAAAGATTGAGCAGCTGTAGATCAGTTGCGAATCTGTTTTTGCATGCACTGGCAGTTCCAACAAATTAGTAAAAATACAAATAATGTATAGTAAAGCTTTAATACGCGACTAATAAATCTCGTATGTATGACATACAACTCCTAAATGCGACAGACAAGCCTAACCCTTTGGGCTCAATTGTCATATATATATGAGTATGCTCCGGGCACGTCATGTACCGCTCCACTGTCATATATTATATATATGACGAACTTTTTGAGCTTTATTGCCAATGGATGGCAGCACGATGCGACTTTTCTGTGGTAGCGTCACGTACAGCATGTACACGTCCTATGTACACGTCAGGCACGACGTCGCAAAAACGCTTATCACTGTGTGTGGCATTCAGCATATGCTTGGAATGTGCGTGTTGTTCGGATGATTGTAGTGCTGTGAGATGTTCAGATGAAAGCAGTCAAAGTGAAGAAGAACAGAAAGAAGTATTAACTGAATAGGAGGAGGAAGATACAGGTGGAGATGGCACACAAACTCAGAAAATATCGGTAATAGCTACGTGAATGGGTCAAACTCCCGTGACTGTCGCCAGCCCGCCACTGGCTGCCACTAATCTAAGGGCGGTTAAGATGGCGTCTCGTCCAGGGCAGCAAATATGGCGCCTTCGAATTTGTTGCAAATTGCCGCCAGAGTACACTGTGCTTTAACTTCCGGTAAAACTTGACACACTCTACTAAGGCGTTCGGCGGAAGCCGACCGCCTTAAAAATCATGAGTTATAATTTTATATATGCAATGCAAAGAAACACAAGTAAACTATACACAGATTTAATATAAAGAAATATATAGTTACCTCGGGCATTGTCTGGGGTACGGCTCTCACTGCCGCTGGAACAGTTGACTTCTCCCTCTCCCTGATGCGCTGGGTCTGGTGTTGGTACCGCATGACCATTGCGAAGCTCTCATTGTAGAACTGTGCCATGAGGGTTGGGTGGACTGATGGCGTGTAGGTGGCAAGCAAATGGCCCCACGCCTTGGGCACTGTGTTCTCCTGGTTGCTGAGGAGACTGGCCACTGTGGCGTGTAGATTGGCAGACTGGGTCTGGTTGGTCTGCAGCTGCTGGATGATGAGGTCCGTCTCAGCATCAGCTGCCCTTGATGACTTGGTCCTCTTCCCCTTCTCTTTCTCCTTCGGCCCGGCGGTGGAGGTAGAGGACGCAGAAACACTGGTGTTGGTATTGGACCTGTTGACTGATGGAGCTGTATACAGTTCCGTGTCCACCCCATCATCTTCCTCTATCTCCGACCCTGAGTCAGGGCTGGGTTGTGAGGTCTCACCAGACTTTGTGGCCAGTTTCTGCTTCAGCTGGAAGAACAAAAAACACGAATTTTTTAAAGTTAAATTGCCCATAGACATAGGCAGGAAACAAGTAATCATACAGTACAAGTTTACACATAATTGTTCAAATTAAAACAATGGCATGTCACAAAAGAACACAGTTAAATGTACACATTTAACACTCACCAGACCAGCACAGCGATTGGGGCACTTGTAGATGTGCGGCTTGAGGAACGCGAAGTTCTCCAGGATCCACCTGCGCCGTGCCGAGTACTCTGAGGCACCTGCCCCGGATTTAGGTGCACTCTTGCCAAACGTTGTCCTCATGGACCGGTACCACGTCAGCAGCATCGCTCCACTTTCCAGGCCGAGTTCCTTTGCCTTTTCGTCCCAGAGTCTGCGCTTCAGTTGCATGTCTTTGTACTTTGTGTTTGCCTTGTCAAAAAGTTCAGGGTGCTCCTGCATCCACTCAACTAGTCCAATCTCGTTCTCATCGGAAATGTTAATAGGAGAGGACTTCTTTCTTCGTTTCTTCATGACAGGCAAATCACACTGAGCCTCTTTTTCAGGGGAGTTAGGAACCTCAACATCTGGTTCGATGTCAGGGTTGTCAGGAATGCGAGAGTCGAGAGATCTATCTTCCTCTTCAATGTCATCTTCACTGATGACAGGAGGAGGAGGGGGAGTCTTCTTAGATAACCTCTTCCCAGTTTGTTGACGTTTCTTGCTCTGCTTGTCTGTGCTTTTCAGAGGCATGGTGAAGATATACACTGGCGTTGAAACACGGACGAGCGCGACTTTTTATAGCCGTCAGCGCATCCGTACTGGTTTGTACTGGTCCGTTCCAGTTCGTACCGGTTCGCACTGGGTCGAGTCACGTTCTACTTGTGTCGTACTTGTTCGTGTCAGTTCGTGTTAGTTCGCAGCCTTATTCGCATTGGATCGTATTGGTCCGCACAACATTTCGTATTGCTCCGTGTCAATCCGTTGTGATTTGTATTAGTTCTTGTTAATTCTACTTATTTCGAATCACAAACACATTGGTTCTCCGTCATTCGCCACTGTGAAACGTACTCATTCTACTTAGTTCGTTGTTCAAGAAATTATCCACTCCACGAATCTTTTTATTCTCCATGATTCGCCATAAAATTCGTATTGCACAAATCGCAATCATTCTCACTCATTCGCCAATGGATTCGCCAATGTGTGACTGGGGCATTATCGATTTTTTGATGTAAACATTATTGGTCCAAATACGGCTTCCGTACGCAAAAAGTACGTGGGTGAGAACGAAACTGTTTACGCAGGTACGTAGACACATCATCTGTCAATACGTCCCTCGAATATTAAAGACATTGATCCACGCACTAGGCCTCCAGAGGGCGTCGACCGAACCCATGTCTGCCCATACTTAACTAAAGGAAAAATATTTGTTTGGCCTAAATATTTAGGCTTATAACTCGAAACCGAAAGTAGATACAATCAAAAGTCACAGCTATAAAAGATGTGCCCTGCCACCCTCTACAATAAAAGTACGTGGTTTGAAAAGCTCACTAGCTCGGATAAGTGGTTATTGGAAATACCGTGTCCGCCCATACTTAACTAAAGGAAAAATATTTGTTTGGCCTAAATATTTAGGCTTATAACTCGAAACCGGAAGTAGATACAATAAAAAGTCACAATAAAAAGGAGCTTATGCATCTCCTTGCTGATGGCGATCCTTGCGGCCCCAGAGGTCTGTGAGGTTTTGTGTCTTGATTGCAACATTATGAAAAACCCGCCCTCTTCGCGGGCGAACCGCAAGGATCCCACTGTGAGTTGTGACAAGGCCGACGGCCTCGCCCCACTCGTCAAGAATAGACATGTTATTATGTAGTCTCTGCATATGATTGCATCCGCTGGCGAAGGGTTTGGGTTGGGGTCTACCAGGAGGTCATTCACGTGGAGGCTCCTCTGTGACTTGTGGAAAGCTTTCACCTCCTCCACGGTGAAGACGTTCCTGGCCTCCTCAACCCTCAGCTCTACCTGCATCTGAGTATTCTCCCTGCAGAAGGGCTTGTCGTGCTGCATGATGGTGGTCAGCACAGCACGGAGCACCTCAATCTTACCATCCAGGCGCCCCGTCTGCATCCTCAGCACCAGCATGTTTACGAATATTCTTAGTGATGTGAGATACGATCTAATCGTTCCTGCCTTCAGATCGCGTACCTTGAGCTGGCTGATTGCCTGCTCAACCGTCTCCGTACCTTCAATTTCAATATCGTTTTTGGAGTTGGCGTGCATCATCTGCAGAAGGTCACGGGCCTGCTGCTGGTGCTGGTTGGCGTTTCTGACAGACTTCGCTTTTCCGGCATTGGAGAGGAGGTAGTGCCGAAAGTCTGCCAGATGTGCGTGGAGGTTTGCTTCGAGCTTCCCAGGGAGCCGCTCTCGTGCCGGCTTGGGTTCATGCGTTTCCATAGCGCTAGCCTCTTCTGTTATGAACAAAGAGTGAAAACTGTAGAATAAGCTAACTTAGAACATGGCATCGATGTCAGTTATGTGATTGGGTTTTGTGCTCAAAATGATATGTTTTACAATTATTAATAGAAATATCATTATAATGAGGCATGCAATTACCTCCAAACGCTATCGCTGCTCTATTTACAGCGCTCTCCTTTGCAGCTCTGCTGCCTCTCGCCTTTTCAAGATGGAACTTCTTCATAGCCTGATCTAGGCGTATTCCTTTGAGCGAGTGGATAGCATGGAAATGACGCCTCATCCTGACGACTTGGAGCCTGCAGAAGGGGCAGGTTTGAATGTCCCGGGCGTAAGGCAGGGGTGCATCGGCTCGCTCCTCGATGGTGCGGGAGACCCTTACGTTGGAGGAGACCCTGACAGCCTCCCTCCTCCCCAGCCGATGCACCTCCGTCATGTGGCGTGTGGGATTCACCACGGACGCGCCGCAGATGGAGCAGATAGATTTTCTTCTTACTCTTTTCGGAGCTATAAGAAAGAAATGATTAATTATTCTTGGCATTGCCTACAACTTGAAGAACTGTTTTTGAGTGAGTGATGTTGTATTTTTGCTAAGTAGCCATCGCATATGCATCTGTATTTGTACCTTTTTTTTATGGCAGCAGGCTGGGTTGCAGGTGGAACCTGCTTCGTTGCTACTTCCTCCATGCTCCGTGCTCCATGCTCCAGCTCTTCTGAATCCACAGGATCATCTGAAAAATAAATAATAATGTAACAGTAATCATTAATAAGCTGTTTCACCACTGTACACTGATAAAGTTCTAAAATCCACATGTAATTAATAATGTGTACATAATCCAGGATGTGCAGCCATCATATAGCTGCACAAGGCTTTGATGGAGTTGCCTTTAAAGGGGCAGTGTGGGCACGCCCTACCCTGCTGGATCGCATCCCTCAAAAGAGGAAAGTCCCTCGGCTTGTATGGTTTGTCTAAAAGATAGAGAGTAATATGTGTACATTTGTATTATAGTATATCCAATTAATACTGCCAAATGATTTGCCTACATGTCGTTTGAGTTTTACATTTCGTTAATAATTTCGTTTTTGACTAATAGGTGATTTTTGTATAGTGGTGGAGAACAAACATTCACCGCAGTAAAACTTAAACTATAATGAAATAACTTACTGGGAGGGGGAGGCGCTTCTGCTGACGTCGCGGTGATGGTGTTGCGATCGCCTCAGGCACGTGGCCAGATGGCTCTGCAGCGCCGGTGGTGGAGGTGTCTGCAAGATTCACAAATAAACAGAACATGTTGAAAACGTTTCTTGATTTTATTTATGACGGTGTAAAGTCAAAACTACTGTTGGGTGCGACTTGACTAAATCTACAACTACTAACAGCATTAACTTTTATTAAACGTATGAGTTATGATGTTAATAGAAATATAATTATGATAATATTAATATAAGGTATGCACTTACCGAACAGTTGCCTCTTGACTGGCTTTGGCTTTGGGTTAGGAGGTGGCGGTGGAGTAGGCGCCACCGCCTCGTCTTCCTCTTCGTCGTCTGTGGTGAGCAGCTCTGTTAAGAACAAATAGTGAAAACTGTAAAATAAGCTAGCACAGAACATGGCTCCGATGTCGGTTATGTAATTGTGTTGTTTTGGAAAAGGATATTTTAAAGATAACTATTACAATATTAATATAAGATATGCAATTACCAGAGGGGTGGAAGATCTCTTCCTCGTCACTCATGATCTGTGTAAGATAAAAACACTCTGACTACATCCTAAGTGACCAATGTTTTGTCACAACTTAAGAATATGAAATATCGATCGAATTGATTAGCAAATGACATTGGCGTGTAGCTCTAGGCCTCGTCTATCGGCATTACAAGTATCGGAATTTTGGGATGCTGCTTAGTATTTTATTTTATTCGGGGAAAAAGCGTAAAAATCGTTGCACCGTTTCGCTTATAACACTTGAAAGGAACGTCGGTCGGACTGGATGTTTGCAGGGTACGTAGAGACATCATCTGGCAATAGGTCCGTTGAATATTAAAGACATTGATTAACGCACTAGGCCTCCAGGGAGCGTTGACCGAACCCATGTCTGCCCAGGCTTCAGCATTGGAAGGGACGACTTCCCTTACATTCCGATACATTCCCGATACAATCCGATACATTAATACATTCATTTTTTTTGTACATTAACTGTCTTGGACACTTCATGCAATGTTTGGTAACAACTTAGGAGCTGATATGTTGACTATCTTTTTTTGCACTACAATTAATTTTCATTAACAATGACATCAGACAGGCAAGATGGTGGTCAAAGATAACCCACAACATTGCTGAAAATTGGAACAAAAGTTGCAATAGATCAACAATTAAGGCATTTAGAGAGTAGATGATACGGACCATTTATGTTCCCCATCAAGACTTACACTAGAAGGTGTGGGAAAAATTGACTTAATTTCCCTGGTGGTCAAAGATAACCCTAGGATTAGCTGAAAATTGGAACAAAAGTTGCAATAGCTCAAAAAGTAAGGCAGTTAGAGAATTTTATGTTTAGATCATTTATGTTCCCTCCCCATCAAGTCTTACACTAGAAGGTGTGGAAAAAATGGCTTAATTTTCGCAAATGTGGGCCAGACAGGTGAAAATAGTTGACTTATTCTCTCCAGCAGTCTGTCCAGCATTTTTACACCTCAAGGTTTTTACACCTAGATCGATATCCTATTGCTATTAGACCCTGTAATTTCTTGGAGATATAGATCGTTTAGAGTGTGATCGATTACCAAAATATCGATATCCAGTGCGGTTGCATTTGCGCTCAGGAGGCGATCAAAGTCGGGTATACGTAACCTGTACTTAACTTTTTCATTTTTGACCAATTTGAAACGCCGATCAATCGATAACCGATTGCTTCCGGACACCCTAATCTCGGCACACGGTAGACTGCTTATACTGCGATCGATTCCCAAAAGATCGATATCTCGTCTTGTTGCGCATGCGCGGAATTAGTCTTCAAAGTCGGGCATACGTACCGGATGTTTAGGCTTATAACTCGAAACCGGAAGTAGATACAATAAAAAGTCAGAGCTATAAAAGATGGCCCCCGCCGCCCTCTACAATAAAAATATAGAGTTTGATAAGTTCACTATCTCGGATAAGCGGTTATTGGAAATATCGATTATTTTGTCAAAAATACGTGATTTTTCCGCGACATTGGTAACTTGGAGACGCTCCCTGGAGCAAACGCTTGCGTCTATATTCTTTAAATTTGGCATTTCGATTGGGGAGGGTTCAATCTTGAACCACTGTAAAAAAAATTATCGAATATTGATCGGTTATTGGTTTTCCGATGTAAAAATTCGTCGAAATACGGCTTCCGTACGCAAAAAAGTACGCGGATGAGAACGAAACGGTTTACGCAAGTACGTCGACAGGTCATCCGGCAATAAGACCCTAAAATATTGAAGACGTTGATCAACGCACTAAGCCTCCAGGTGGCGTAGACCGAACACATGTCCGACCGTTAAGAATGGGAGAAATACGTTTGATCGATCGATGATTTTTTCAATAACCAATTGAGATGAGCACGTGATTTTGCAGTCACATACACATCGATGCCTTGACAACAGCTCCTTCGAATATTAAAGAAATTGAGCTGCGCACTTGGCCTCTAGAGGGCGTCGACCGAACCCATGTTCGCCCATGTTAAAGAATAGGAGAAATTCCAATGTGTCCGCGATTGTCGATTTAAACAGGGTCGGTTTTAAACACCTCTGGAGGCCAAACTAGAGGGCCTAAAATGCCAAAATTTGGAGGATCTATCGGACATGGATTGGTTGTTGACGGCTGAACAGGAATTGTTCGGTGATCAATCGGTTATTGTTTAACTTTTGACTTTAATTTCAATAACGCCTTATAAACTATTCATCACAAAACAAAACAATAAGCCGTATATATTCTTGTATTAATATTAATATTTCCAAAGAGTCACCAAATCATTCCTTTAACGAATTTTCACCATCTCTACCACTGCCACAAGTCAGTAAAGCACAGAGCAGCTGGACAACAAATAAAAATATTGTATATCAGCACTGTTTCCCTACAGACACGCAAAACGAGCCGACTAGTTTAGTTTCAACAATTGTCTACACACGTCATCAAATTAATAGTACAGCATTGAAGCATATTTATCCATTAAAATGCATTCATTTGCTAAGTATCATCCAAGGCCCGCAAATGTTTTCGTTGGCTACTTCTTTCAGACTATTTTCACATCTCTTGTTTTGGTGCCAAACATACATACCACACAATGTTTATAGAACATCAAATAATTACAGGATGCAAGATGCAATAAAGACAACCTCATTGTAAACAAATGACACTAGAAAATCTCCTAGCAGTATAAAAGCGACCTAGTTTAAAATGAATTGCAGAATTATTCACTAACCTGCAGGCCATGTCTATCAGAGTATACAAAACTAACAATTTAGTACAGTGTCGACAATGCATGGTCACATTACACCTCTTGGTCACATACACCGCAAAGCGCGGTTGGCAACTTGGCACACACTTCTGCAAGTTTGGTTTCGGTAAAGCAGAACATAAAATGCAACGCAGACAAATTGCCAAGCACAAGCGGCTGAGGCATAAATCTTTTTCGCTTTACCATAGATACCAATATCCTACTGTGTTTTGTTCCGTATATAATAAATTTAATCTCAATTTGTTCTCAATTAAAACTCATCAAATTAACATTAGACATTAAACATTCAACTCACGTGTGACATATATTCATAGGGTTATTGAAAAAAGATACAGATTGCTAACCCATACAAAATTTCGTTATAGGGGAAAACAGCTGCACGACAAGATCAAGGGTTGTTCTGCTTTCTGACCTTAATTGTCAGTGCCTTGACCTTGTCGTACAGCTGTTTTTGGCTGTGCGACTCGATGAGATGATTCAGGGTTGGGGATGACTCCACAATTTCCATCACTCTGTCAGCTGGCATAAAGCCAAACCGTGGGATGTAGCTCCTGAATATGGCTTCTAAGTTATCAGCATCTACGCTGCCAAAAGCACGGCGTCCGTGGCCAAAGGATGCGGCAGATGTTGAGGTCGAGGAAGGAGGAGGCACATAGCACGGGCGGCAGTGCTCGATCGGATCTATAAATACAAATGACATTTTCAATACACTTCTAAGCTAAGTTTTACTTGCTTAATTTTGTCGTACAACTGTGTCTTTGTACAATTTCGTACGATTGCAATTGACTCACCAAACGCCGCCGCTGCCTTCTCTTTGGACAATGCCCGCCAGTACTGGGCCTCCTCCTCCTCTTCCGCATCCTCTGTGGAATCTGCTCCTGCTGTGGAATCTGTCAACAGAATGGAAATTTTCAATACACTTCTCAGCTTATTTGTTACTTGCCTAATTTTGTCATACAACTGTGTCTTTGTACAATTGCATACGATTGCAATTGACTCACGTTCGCGGGATGAGGACAGCTCCTCGAACACCTCATTCATGGCAACGGCCACCACCGTCGAAGATTTGACCGACTTGGCTAGGTCATAGTACCTTGCCTGAGTACTTGGGCGGTGGCTCATGGAGTCCGGCCGCTTTTCTAGCATTGTGGTGGCAATGGTCTTCCGCCAGGGGGTGCTTGTTACATCCCGCGAGGACGTCCCCATTGCCGCAGACCAAAAGCTGGAGAAGAGTCTCCCGAAGTGGGAGATGTTGTTGTAGGCTAACCCGTCAGCCCTCGGAAAGAGGGGGGTTGAAAGCCGAACGTCAGGGACGAGCACAGGAAGATAAAACTCGATGTAGTTGAAGAGTTGCTTGTAGAGTTCCCTCGAAACCACAATCCTCGCCGCCCCTGACGTTCTTGACGTTTTATGCGAGGCTTGTAATAGAACAAAGAAATTCCTCTCTTTCACAGCATTCTTCAGGGCTCCTACAGTTAGCGGCGCAATGGCTAGGAACAGAGACGTTATCAAGAAATCCCTCACGTAGGTGGCATCTCCCGGGTTAGGGTTGAGTGGTGCATCCACCAACATGTTTGATGCGAGCTTGCACCGCTCAGAATGGTGGAAAGCCTGAACGTCTTCAGCAGTTGTTATATTTTCAAGCTCCTGCATTTGAAGTTGGACCTGCCGCTGGTTATTTTCCCTAACCAGCGGCTTGTCGTGGAGGAGGAGTGCTGAGGTTGTTGCACGGAGTGCCTCAACGTCTCCGTGGATTTTCTTGGTTTGCACTCTGGTTATGACCATTTCCAGGAACATTCTGAAACTTATGAGGTACGACCTGATTGTGCCTGCCGCGAGGTGGAGATTCTTCAATTCCTCCACGGCAGACTCAACCAGGTCTGGCCCACTTTCCTCAATTTCAGCAAGGTTAGTTGTCCTCATGAGCTGGACCACGATGGAAGCTTGCTGATGATGTTGCTGAGCATTCCTCCGTGATTGAGCACCTCCAGCATTCATTGTGAGGAAGTGCCTGAAGTCTCCCAGGTGCTGGTATAGATTGCTGTTAGGCACGTCGCTGGTGCAAGATGCTGGTCGTTGAGCTGCGGGTTGCAATGTCTGCGTAAGCCTGGTGACTGCTTGTTTCCCTGTTTGGAAATCCTTCATTGCTCTGTCTAGTGGCGCGCCCTGCAGGCCGTGAATGGTTTTTAGATGTCGCCTCACCCTCACGACCTGCAGGCGACATAACGGGCAGGTGTTGTTAAGACGAGAGAAGGGCACGATGGCACGGTCCTCCTGCCGGACAGACACACAGGCATTGCAGGCTGTTTGCTTGGCCTGCCATCTGCCAAGCTGGTGTACGGCCCGCATGTGCCGCGGCAGATGTATGATGCTCGCTCCGCACATGCTGCACGGTGTCCGTTTACGCACTTGCTTGGCTGCTATAAGAAAGAAATTATTAATTAGTGTTGGCATTGCCTACAACTTGAAGAACTGTTTTTGAGTGAGTGATGTTGTATTTTTGCTAAGTAGCCATCGCACATGCATCTGTATTTGTACCTTTTTTCAGCTCCCGACGAAATGACGATTTTCATTTCCGACGAATTTCAGCTCCCGACGTCGGTTGCGGAGACAGGGTCGGTTGTTGAGGCGGAGGCAGGGTTGCTTCCGAAGGTGGAGGCAGGGATGGTGCATCCACTTCCTCCTCCTCCTCTTCCTCATAAAGATTATCTGAAAAATAAATAATAATGTAACAATAATCATTAATGAGCTGTTTTACCACTGTACACTGATTAAGTACTAAAATGCACATGTAATTAATACTGTGTACCTTCTCCTGGATGTGCAGCCAGCACATGGCTGCACAATTCTTTGATGGAACATCCTCTGAAATGACAGAGGTGGCATGCCCTGCTCTTCCGAATGGCTTCCCTCAGTTGAGGAAAATCATGGGGCTTGTAGGTTTCCTCTAAATAATAGAGAGTAATATGTGTACATTTGTATTATAGTATATCCAATTAATACTGCCAAATTATTTTCCTACATGTTGAATTTTACATTTCGTTAATAATTTCGTTTTTGACTAATAGGTGATTTTTGTATAGCCGTGGAGATCAAACAGTCACGTTGGTAAATTTGCCAGGGTGGTGGAGGTGTCTGCAAGATTCACAAATGAACAGAACATGTTGAAAACGTTTCTTGTTTGAATTTATGACGGTGTAAAGTCAAAACTAATGTTGGGTGCGACTTGACTAATCTACAACTACTAACAGCATTAACTATTATTAAAACGTATGAGTTATGATGTTAATAGAAATATAATTATGATAATATTAATATAAGGTATGCACTTACCGAACAGTCGCCTGTTGACTGGCTTTGGCTTAGGCTTGGGGGTGGGGATGGCGTATCCACTACCGCCTCGTCGTCCTCCTCCTCGTCCTCGAAGAACAGCTCTGTTAAGAACAAAGAGTGAAAACTGTAGAATAAGCAAACACAGAACATGGCTCTGATGTCGGTTCTGTGATTGTGTTGTTTCGGAAAAGGATATTTTAAAGATAATTATTACAATATTAATATAAGGTATACATGCAATTACCAGAGGGGTGAAACTCATCTTCCTCGTCACTCATGATCTGTGTAAGATAAAAAGAATATCAATAAAAACTTATTGCAGTACACTCCGACTACATCCTAAGTGACCAATGTTTTGTCACAACTTAAGAATATGAAATATCGATCGAATTGATTAGCAAATGACATCGGCGTGTAGCTCTATGCCTCGTCTATCGGCAATACAAGTATCGGAATTTTGGGATGTTGCTTAGTATTTTATTTTATTCGGGGAAAAAGCGTAAAAATCGTCGCACCGTTTCGCTTATAACACTCGAAACGAACGTCGGTCGGACTAGATGTTTGCAGGGTACGGAGAGACATCATCTGGCAATAGGTCCGTCGAATATTAAAGACATTGATTAACGCACTAGGCCTCCAGGGGGCGTTGACCGAACCCATGTCCGCCCATGTTGAAGAATAGAAGAAATACCAATGTGTCCGAGATTGTCGCTTTAAACAGGGTCGGTTTAAAACGCCTCTGGAGGCCAAACTAGAGGGCCTAAAATGCAGAAATTTGGAGGATCTATCGGACATGGATTGATTGTTGACGGCTCAACAGGAATCGAACGGTGATCAATCGGTTATTGTTTAACTTTTGACTTTAATTTGAATAACGCCTTATAAACTTTTCATCAGAAAACAAAACAATAAGCCATATATTGTGGTTCAACAACGTTCATACAAGAACATTTACTTATATATTATTAACAAATTCACAATCTAAAAATGGAGAAATTATTCAATTATTCAAACATGTTTTTATTTTATTAATAAATATTAATGTTTACTGCACAATCATCCATACTTGCTGTGTTGCCATCCTATACAGCCACTAAATTATCATGTATAAATCCTAGTATTTAATTTTATTGGAGATTGCAGTGTTTATTTCTAGATTTACATTTTTTATTTATTTTTTTGATAGATAATGTATCAATGATAAAATGATGTTAAAATGTGATCTATCTGCACTTAACTGAGCTAGCTTATCACTATTTGTGTGGACACAACTTTGAATCCTGGTGGGCCACTAGTATGAATTATTTTCCGAACTCGGGGGCCAATACTTTACCATAGAATGCCTGTAACCAATAAATATCTCTACACACAAACCTATATGGACATAAATATATATTACCTTCTTCTTCATAGCGGCTCTCACAATCCCGCTGAGATATATGTAGCCCTCATTCACATGCACGCTACAGGCATCGATACGGTCGGACTCAAACAGCAACTGTCCCTTCTCCAGCGCCTTCAGATCTGCAGTGCACATCTTGTCGACCGAGGCCCTGTAGTAAAGATACCGCTCGATCTGTCTTTCCGATAGCTTCGGGAAAAGAATCCTGTGGTCCGGTACAAGTTGGCTAAAACCTGCAGATGGCCAATCGGGCAGGATCACTGGGGGTGTAGAGATGGTCTCGTCTCTAAAGTTGTCGTTTCTCACTTAGCTCTCCAACCTATATAAAATATTAATATAAAAAATAAGATTCATTTAATAACCCACCACATAATAAAATAAGATTATTGCCAATGACAGAAATTGATGCTTATTTTTCAAATTTTCAGGCCAACTCGTAAACATTTCCACCTATATTCTAAATAGTAATACATCTACATTGTACATTATAAAATAGTGAAATTAATTGATTGTACAGATTGTCTACTTGTTTACTTGTGAATGAGGAATAATGCTGAAATGTTAGCAGACGTAATGTACCGCGACGTAATGTACCTTATCAAGTACGTAACTTCTGCTGAATGTATACATGAATAAGTACTAGGCCTAGTATTGCAGTAAAGTACATTGTAGTATACCGTTAATATTCTATGGGTGTCGCAACTAATTCAGTTTTTTCCCGAAAATGCCGACATGTGAATGTAAACAAAGGCCCTGGACACGAGGTAACAGTGAGTAACACGGTCAGAGCGATCGACTAGGAACTCACCTCTCAACCAAATTCTCTTTTCTACCGTGTGTCGGCGCATCTCTTCTTCTGAGCTCTGTCTTTATTTTGCTCACGTTCCATTTACCGCAGTTTGACATTTCCAACAAAGATTCAATAGCTTCTAATACAACAGGGAACAATACCGTGACGATGACCTGGCTCGATGAATGAAACACGCTAGCAGTGTATAAACCGGAAGTAGTTGTTATACCAGATAGGTCTGCAGCGCCGCCTGGTGTCGTACGGGCCGGTAAACCTCATTGACGCTTCTTTCAGAACACCTTCCTCCACACAGAACCTCGTACACCCTGCCATCACACCCAAATACAGCTCTCGTCCTTCCATCAGGGGCTTGAAATGTAGACTGGACCAATTCTTGACCAGGAAACTCGGCACCCAGCTAACAATTTTACGTTGTGGCAACGTTGCTACAATGTTGAACTTATGTTGCAATAACGTTGCGACACAACGTTGTGTCTTGACATTCTAGCAACATTGCTGGGACCTCCAGTACTTTACAGCAACGTTGATACAACTATAGTAAAATATTTATTTCATTAAAAAAATAAACAACGGTGAACCACAAATAAAAACTAACAAAATGTTATCTAAAGTTATATATTTTATTTAAAACAAACTTGTCAATATATATGACAACGGTGAGCAACAAATATGGTTATATGGTGTGTATATGGTTGACATGTCTGGTTGACTTCGAGATTACCTTCTCGAAGTCTGACAGGTTTCCCATCTTACAAAAGTTATATATGGTATAACCATACATACCAGGTTCAACATCTTTTAACAGAAAGAACGAAACAGGAATATAACTTTTACAATCGCACAATAAATTTTAGTTTAGTAATTTGACATAAATTAGCTGAGGTCTTGGCCTTGGAGGTCCAGCCTTTCTGTGCCGAGAGCATATCCGGCCGCGTAGAGGTTAGGGCGTTCTCCACCATGACCGTACTCATGACTTCCTTCTCCGTAGCAGTGACGTGCGTTAAAGCCTCCGACCAAGGATCCCAGGACGACGATTCCTCAGTGTTGATTACAATTGCGATTCAATACACACTATAATCACAACATGGGGTTGCACTTTTAAACAAGCTAATTATCAATATGAAAACTTTAAATACAACAGGCCAGTTATAGTTATGAGCTAAGCAGCGTTATACATTTTATAAGATCACATCTGAAGTGATAAAGAATTTTAGTAACCAAAATTTTAAAGATATAATTCCCAAAAACAATAGTGTCAGCGAAGCGATATGATACTGTAAGTTTGGTTGGCGACTAGACCGACCCACCAGGGAACTCAACCCGCTGATGACCGCTAACTATCCAAAAATAATGGCGCCTACGCACCGCGTCTAAGCACTGACTTAGCGAGTGTTTTGCCGAGCATCTCCTGTGCTCTACGCCAAGTGGCTGTCGGATTCCTACACTCGCCGCCACATAGGCGTCCCAGCCGACTTACTGTGCAAGCATGGCCAGCCTGGGCTCCCCCTGGCCAACCACAACATGCTGAAGCCCGGCCCGTCTCAGAGTTTACCTCCCAACTCTTCCCTCTACCGGCCCCAGCCACACCAAATACAGGCACACAGCCTAAACCTAATCCTTTCTCTTGCGCGTGGCGCATCAAAATTTAAGTGTCGAGAACCGGCCAATCACTCCATCGCTCCACCACTACTACACTACATGCGACGTATAGATAACGTACAAAAAGCTTACTGCCAAGAATGCAGACTTCCTACATGCAGCAGCCATAAACAATGAATTTAACATTCGCGAAAACACTGCGAACACAAAATTTCAAATTTCCGACTCATGCACAATGAATACATTTTCCAAAAATAAAACATTTCTTTTTAAAGCTTGTCCCATACACTTTGACCAAAGGTAATCTCACTTATAGCTTCGCAACCCCACTATTTACATCATTTCTCGTACAGAGAATCTGGCATTAGCCAGGCAAAGCATTAGTTAGGAGATCACAAAAAGGAGAGACACCGTGGTGGTGCTCTTCATTACTCTGATCTCGGAATGATTGATCTGTGCGTAACACTATGCTATCAATGTCTGGATACGTGATTCGTCCATTATACCATTCTCCCCTTTGAGCACATCTGTCACAACCAAAGTAACCAGAAAATTGCTTAACAACTTTAACGAATGACTTGGCAGATGCATCACACACAATACATCGCAAATTGATTATTTTATTTTCATACTGTAATCCGTTGTTAAGAAGATGACTCAAGTCTTCAATCGTGTCTTTAAGGAATTCTAAATCAGCTGGTTTTTTCTCACCGCATGTTAGTGCCACTGGAAAAACTGTGACTGGTCCAGCATTCATTATTGCACACAGTACAGGCCATAACTGTGTGCCAGAACTTCGAAATAGAGGAAGGCCATCAATATTGATCGAAATTTCTAAAACATAAAGATTTTCAATAATTTCTGATGGATATGTATTTAAAACTTTAAGCAGTTGATCAAAACAGACTGAAATGGAAATATGTCATGCTAGATTTTACCAATGTGTCAACAGATCTTCTTGTTTTAAGTAAGGTGCGAGCAGAAATGGGTAAACTGGATGAAATTTATGCAGCACTTTCAGAAGCCCATCCACAGCATTATGCTTAATGAGAAAGCCATTAACCCACTTAACCAATTCGTCTTCCAAAGAATCTGAGTCATTGCAACCACACTCTATATCATTTTCAGAACCTGATGATACTGACCCATGATGGTCTATTTGATCCCAGTCCCATTCACTGTTATCATAAACACTTTCCTCAAAGCCAGGATTTGCAATATTTCTCTCAAACTGATTCTCAAGCTCTACCGTATTTTCCATGGAAAATTCTGCATCAACAAGATTTCTGTTGAGAACTCTACCATCACTATCTTCATACTCAGCACCATAATCACCATCATCATCATCATCATCGTGCTGGTGCTTATTTTTCTCTTGCCTTGTACTACCTATTGATCGAGCTGCGGACATCCACTTTCTCTTATACTGTCGACGTCTTTCCTTCTTTTCCATTCTGGAAATCGCAAATGTAAACCAGGTGATTTCTTCCAAGTTAATTTGTTTATAATTATCAAGTTGAAATAGGACCAAAACCTGTTCGCCATTGATTGATTCACTATTTAAGGTTAGGTCACGCGTTCTCAACTGTACTTAAGGTTTAGTTCACATCATCATCTGATTAGTTAAGGAGCCAATCAGTGATAAGATTCAGCTCTTTAGATTTAACTGAAAAAAGGATCAGTTCTTGTACCATATCAATTGAATTGCCTTTAATTGTTACTAGAATCCTAAAAAAGCCACAGGTCATACTACATACAGCTGAATTAATTGACCTAGTCAAGTTAATACGTTCCTAGGTAGAGATTACACTCGCTCAGAAAAGTAAACTTTCATCTCAAAAATTACCAGTAGGGCCTACGATATAAGAGTTAAGACGTCTCACACCTTAAGTTATAATTACTAATAGGCCTACTATACCTTGCCACCTTCAATAATATTAATTTCTGCTCATTATTTATACAAATAAAATGTGTACAAAACAAACTTTAACTTATGTACCAAAATAAGATAGGAATTTGCGATTGAATAATGAATCTGTGAATAAATTTGTGTTTGAGTTACGCATGTTGTGGTGCCTGGTACTGGTAGTGGTAGTACTAGTAGTAAGTATTAGTAGTACTAGTCTAGTAGTTTCAACACAGCCTACTCTCACAGTACGCAGAGGGAATCCTACTCTAGTCTCTAGGCTAGAGTACATCACAGCGTGTTGTAACTAAATTCGGAATCCTGCCGAATCTCGAGATTGCGCTACCTAAACTGCGGATTTGCCACGGATTCCAAGTTTGGTTAACCAATCACTGATCTATATATATAACTGGATAGCGCATGAGCTGTGAAAGTTGGTGCCGCCGTGCCGCCATGTTGGTGCTCCTAGAAATGCCGCTAGGGGCGACTGTGGCTACCGCTTGTACTTGTTTGCAGACGTTTCACGTTGCGTTTCACGGTCAAAATGCCAACTTGTGCTTCATTTAACTGCACAAATCGCCAGTTTCGTGGGTCTGGGAAAACATTTCATCGGTAAGACAGAGTAGCTACTTTTGCCCGCCTGTAATACAGCTGTGTTAGCTCTGCAACACAGCTGTGTGGTAGGCTATGACTATGTGCATAATGATAATGTGGTAGGCTAGTCTAGCCTTAGTCCCGTAACGTGACTGACCTGACTGGGTACCCCAGTAGAGTCTTGTGTTGCAGGACTAGTCTAGCCTAGGCTAGAGCTATTTTTGCCCTAGTTAGGCCTACTTTCTTTTACTAATACTGTCTAATAGTAATACTATTACTAGTTGTACTTTTTACCATGATAAAGTACTATAGTATAACATTTAATAGTTTACAGCTGGTTATTTAATACCCTAACAGTTTATTTTCAAATTGTATGGTTGCTATATTTTTTAAACATAGGAGTTTAGGACTATACTTAGTATTACATGTTGTGCTATGATATACGACATTGCAGACCAGTAGTGGAAATATTCACATGTATGTATTTGAAAATACTTTCAGAAAAACAATAGGACTGTACCAAAATTTGGTGAATCGAGAGGCAGCACCACTGAAATACTTGCTCATCTGTAACCTCAGCCAAGACCACTTGGCACTTTTCTTTGGAGCTGTACGTGCCTCTGGTGGATTCAATAATAATCTTACAGCACGCCAATTTATTGCTTCATACAAACGATTGTTGATGCAACACGAAATTCAGGCTACTGGAGGCAACTGTATTGTACAAGACAAAACCATGATTCTCCATGCTGCACAGAACAGTGTTGTCATCAACAGTGTACAGACAGATATGCTGAACATGTCCATCATGCGCCGTTATGACATTGCACAAAGACTGCCTGCTGAAGATGAACATGATTATGCAGACATTCCTAACTTTTCGAATCTGTCAGAGTACAAACACTGTGCCATTGCATATATAGCTGGTTATGTAACTTATGTTGTGCGTATGGTACGCAAACGTATTTATTGTATCGAGTGTCTGGATGCTCTAACTTGTGAAAGTGTTTCTAGTCAAAAATTTAACAATTCCCTTGTTAAGCTAAAGAACAGAGAGGTGGCCTTACTGAAGCATCATCAAGTGTAATCCGTGTTTGTGAAGCAACAGAGCGCTGCTTTCAACGTTTATTGAAAACCAATAATGGTAAACTTCCTCAAGCTGAAGGCGTTAGCTTTGCTATTACCCACACTGTTTTGGCAGAAGTAGTTACTGAGGGGGTATTTGATACATTGTATGAGCATATTATGTTTGACACCACAGCAGAAAACAATCATATAAACATTCTGGTTAAATGTGTGTCACATTGCTACTGTAAAATTAGATTGCATCATCTTGCTAAGGAATTCACTACTGTAATCACTGGTGAAAAGGTTAGAAAAAATTGCAAAACTAGTATTATTCAAACATCAGTGAAAATCTGGTAAGTATATCAAATACATGCAGCTTCCAATTCCCGAGGTAAAATAAATATAAAGACAACACTGAGTATATCAATGTAGCCTGGGATATTTGGTTAATAAGTTTAAAAAGTGCCATTTCAGTAGAATAATGATTTCTAAATCCAAACTGTTTACTGTACAAGATCTTGTTAGTATTAAGCTTGTAGACTGTTATTAACATTTTAAATATTTTTCATTTTGAAATTTTGTTATAGTAAAAGTTTATTTACTATAACAATAGTTATAGTAACCTAACCTAACTATAACCTAAACTATAACTATAACTATAACTATAACTATAACCTAACTATAACTATAACTATAACTATAACTATAACCTAATAATAGTTATAGAGCGATAATTCAAAAATACTTCAGGATTATCATGTTAAAAAAATTTAGTAATATTTTTGCAATTTTCAGAATCTGTGGAACTAAACACAAAGTAAAATAATTAGTAATTATTACATTCAAAGTGGTTAGTAGATGATGAATAGTTTGTTTCACAACCGATGGTGAAATTCTATCAGAACCACTGCTGTGCCCATTTTTTTATTATGCTACTATGTTTATTGTTTCCTGTTCGGTAATGAGATTAAAAAATAATGAGTTGGTAAAGTTTCCCGTTAGGTATTTTTGATAGTTTGTGTTAGTACCATGAATTTATTTGGCAAATAATGGTACATAGCTCACCTTATTTGCAACTGTAAAAAATTCGTATCGTACACATACAATACTATTTTATTGTTAACCATATGTCAGTTTATAGCTGAAAATGTTTTGTTGTGCAAATGGGAGAATGTTATGAGATGATATATTTTGTACGCAACAGCGGTGATGCACTTGTTGCCACTGGTATGTATATATTATTGCATGCATGATGCTGTACAATGTGCTTCTACTTTACAGCTGTGAAATGAAACGACAGAGTATTATGTGACAGATGTGGCCGTGATTCGTTTAGGCTTATTATTTGAGCCTATGATGAAGTTGAGGTTAAACAATTAATGTTGTATTTGTTGTGGAAAAGCATATATATATATATATATATGCCCAAAGTAGATCTGTAGCTGATGCAGTTGTAACAAACAGGTCTATTAATGGTGAAGCCGTTTTCTGTTGTTGTTTTCGTGCATAAAATACATTTTTCTTCTGTAATGTCATTTCTGACAAAGAAAAAAGTTTACCTTTAGCAAACCTAGCATAACTTTGTTTTCCTCTGGCTTCCCAGCTTTTTAGCAGTAAAACAAAGACTAAGTTAGATAACTACAAACAACTCCAGCTAAATAAATTAATACAAAAATAAAAAGGTTGTGAAACAATAAATGGTAAATCTTACAAATAGTGGAAAAAATGGATATAATATATAATTTTTGTAATGCTCTTAAGATAATTGAGTTTAAAAGTCAGAAGTCGGCTGTCTGGATTTCTCTCTGTAATAAATATAATTGTAACCTACTAATTTATTAAAATTGAAAAATATCAGCTATTTTTTTTACGTAAAGCTAATTATAATAATCGTTATTATTTTGCAAAGCTTCAGTAACATGTTTTATCTCCTTACACTGCTTGAAAAAACGATTTGCCCTCTGCCGTTTTTTACTTTACTGAAAATATATTTATTACATAGAGCGCTTTCTTCATTTCTAGCCTAGTTTTCATCTTTGTAATAATTATTAAAACCCTATATAGTGTCACTGTATTAATACGTTATTTACTACTAGTATTAGCCTATAGCAGTATAGGTATTGGCCACGCTTTTGGGAGTTCCAATATGGCGGCCAGTGGCGTCACTGCTTTGTAAACGATCATAGGCTGATGCGCTATCCAGTTATATATATAGATCAGTGTAACCAATCTCGAGATTCGGCACGCTGAAAACAGCGCATTATTCAACAACAGTTTGTGTAGCTTAGGAAACGTGTGATGTGATTGTGATCACTCATGATGACAGTGACCCCCAATATTTCAAAATTTAATGAACTTTTAAATAATGAAGTGGAATTTAAGTTTCGATTTGCACAATTATGAACTAGTATAGTAATAGTATTGACTATTGTATTACTTAGTATTATAACTTGTTGCAGTGTCAGTATCTTCTCGGACACGGTCTAATCTGCAACAAGTTATTAATACTAAGAAGTAGGCCCTAATAATAGTTAAATACTAATATTATTAGTTCATAATTGTGCAAATTGAAACTTAAATTCCATTTCATTATTACACATAAGCCGATAAGGTAAAGAGTTTAGTAAAGATATATAGGGCCTATTAAAGATTATATAAAGATTATATACACGTGACATAGCATAGCTAAAGACAAGACATATTTAAAATATCTAATAAATTATTATTAATATTATAGCTAGTTCAGAAATGTGACCCATGAATAGAACATGTTATATTCACGGGACAGATTTCTGGACTAAGACTCTAAGTCATATCCAGTTTCCCTCACTGACTAACGTTAATCTTATGTGGCGTTTGGCTTCCCTTTATCCCGTGATCGTGGCCTTGTGGGGAAGGTGCAAACTTCGGACCTGAGGTCCAGGCTGGCCCATGCAGCCCTCGTGCCCTGCAGTTCGTACCCGAACTGCCTGGATGGTCTCCTAACCTCGCATCGAAAACCTTTGTACCCTGGTTATGTACACCAGCCCAGGGGGGCGCCTACGTCCATATGGTACGGGTGTATCAGACGTCCCCGCTTGGTGGCACTGCTCCGGTTGGAGTGTGCCTCGCACATAGGCGGTCCTCGCCAATGCCGAGTATGTCGGTTGCCCTACCGACAAGCTATCCTGCGCCACCAGCACGTTCCCGTTGGACGACGGTGTTGGCCCACCATCGATGCCAAGCATCGTGGTGCTGCCAACGGACAGCGCACGGCCAATGCCCGGCATTGGCGTGCTGCTGGTCGTCGGTCTCCTGTAGACTCGTCTGTGCTGGCGTTAGTCGCGTCCATCACTGTGTGTAGTGTGTGTGCGCGCGCACAGCAACAAACCACACCAAGTAGTCGTGTGATTACTGGTAACGAAGACACGTGTTTATTGCAGTCACTTACATGCGTTGTGGTTGCCGGTCCGAAAAGGACACCTGGCCCTTCGTGTACAACGGAGTCCTGCAACCCCATAAGACTAGCGTAGTCCTCTCCAGTTCTTGCTCTAGCCATTGCTCTGTCCGAGCTGGTCAGCCACCAGCTCGGAGCCAGCTTGGTCCCTGTACTGCCCAGCCTACTGTGGGTATGCAGCACTGTCTGCATACCCGCTGGTACAGTATGTACTGTGTGGCGACTAACGCCACAGAGACACATCCATTCGCATGGACGCTCTCTATTCAACTCCCCAGACAAAGAGCGGAATCAGCGCCAAAAGAATGAGAGGGGTTATTTTACAGCCCTCTGATTGGATTGTTCTGATAAACAACAACGTCATATCGTCGAGCAGTTGCACGAGCAGAGTACAATTGCCGCCAAAAGAGAGTTCGTTAGTCTGTCGTGCGTGTCTGGCCAACAACCATTTCCCTACGCTAACAACAAAGCTTATTACATGAAGAAAATGAGGCATCGGTTGAGCCGATGCCCACAATCGACTGCCGATGGGGATACATGGCCTCGGTGGAGTCAGCGCACCCAGCCAGCTAGGATGGGAGCAAGCATGCTCCGTAGTGTACCCACCTGGGACCCTCCAGGTCACTCGGATACGAGATCCAAGGGAACAGGGCTGCTTGAGCCAGCCCAGGACGAAGTCTTTTAGTTCGCCCCACCTTCCTTCTTTTGCGATCACGGGCGGGAAAGAGGCCGAACGCCACAATATATACAAATATTGAATATGTTTTATTTTAAAATAATAAATCACGTTTATTACAAGGAATGGGCATTACATCAAAAATAATACAGTAAAAAACACTGGAAATGTTATGTAAATTTAGTTTATGCATTGGACAAGGGGACAAGATATCCATGGCCCTGCTTGAACTATATCCTATTGTGATGGCTTGTGCTTTTGGGGGGAAGGATTGGTCTTAAAAATGCATTCTATTTCATTGCGACAATTTGACCACGGTCGAAATAATCTCCAAAGGACGCTCTAAAGTCAGAGCTATCATGAACCTTATACGAAAACTTACTTGGTGCGCCACAAGGTACAACTATACTGTTCATGCCGAACATATTCCCGTTGTAAAAAACTCTATTGCAGATGCTCTGTCTCGGTTCCAGATGCAGAAGTTCCTGTGCCTAGCTCCAGAGACCGACCTCGAGCCGACTCCTTGTCTCGCTCCAAACTTGCTGATGATGGTTTGACCACTCACATGGATACGCTATAGAACTTCGCCATCAGCCCACTGACAGCCAAAGCATACAAAGCAGGTTTACAACAGTATTTACAGTTTATGGGCATGAGACGGGAGTACTCCAGGAACACTTCCTCGTATATCAGAGGAAAATTTGATGTATTTTGCTTCATACTGTGATCAATACCATTAAATTGTACTTGGCTGGCATACGCTTCTATTATATCAAAACTTGTTTGCCTAACCCAATGACACACACGGACAGCCTCTCGTATATCTTGAAAGGAATGAAGAAGAGTCAAGGTAATATATCTTCTCAGAAAAGACTTCCCATAACATTTAAAACCTTGGCTGAAATCTGTTCAATTCTTCAACACGGAGTATTTTTGCCTTATACAGGCACTATGTTAGCAGCAATGTGCACCATGGCTTTTTAGCTCACCTTGACTTTGTCAAGTTGAGCTATTGCCATGGAGTTTCGTCCGGAGTACGTCCGGACGGCCGGACGGCGTCAACATTTGTGCATGGCGGACGATAACTCAAAAACCATTTAATGGATCGATTTCAAATTGCACACAATTGATCCCCCTATGCCGAGGACGGAACCCATCGATTTTGGGGTAGGTCACATGACCCGCTTTTAAGCCACGCCCACTTTTTGCCAAAACTTATAATGCCCATAAATTTGTTTTGGTTCGCCCGATTTTGATAATATTTGAGATTTGGATGTATATGGCTGGGACATAAAAAACATCACACGGTTTTGGATAATTTACTTTGCAATATTTTTGCATGGCGGACGATAACTGAAAAAACATTTGATGGATCGATTTCAAATTGCACATAATTGGTCCCCCTATGACGAGGACGGAACCCATCGATTTTGGGGTAGGTCACATGACCCGCTTTTAAGCCACGCCCACTTTTTGGCAAAACTTATAATGCCTATAAATTTGTTTTGGTTCGCCCGATTTTGATAATATTTGAAATTTTGATGTATATGGCTGGGACATAAAAAACATATCACACAGTTTTGGATAATTTACATAATTTATGCAAATTATTTACTTTGCAATATTTTTGCATGGCGGACGATAACTGAAAAAAACATTTGATGGATCGATTTTAAATTGCACATAATTGGTCCTCCTATGCCGAGGACGAAGCCCATCGATTTTGGGCTAGTTCACATGACCCACTTTTAAGCCGTTTGGATAAAATTTCTTTGATTTTATACGGTCAAATTGATTTTCTAGGAGGGCACAACGTTGCATGATCCGCTTCTACTCAATTGGGTCCGCTATTGGTGTTATTCTGGTTGGTCATAATTGTGTTCTGCTCTAAATATTGCTGAAACTATTGATGTCCTGCATTGACTATTTCAAAGAAGACATAGTGACCAATTAGAACAAGGAATACTAATTTTATTGTACAACTTACACAATCATACTATTTCAAATAATTTTTAATCCTTCTTGGTTATGAAACTACATGTATTCAAGGTGAGCTACAGTGTCATTGACACTTTCATTTTGGATTCTTAAGATGTGGAGAATATACGGCAAAATGTACGACCGTCAATGACATCCTACAGATAAAGGACATCACCCTAGCTGCGGATCACTCCCACTACAGTATCTTTTTAAAATCATTGAAATCGTACCATTATCACCAGGAGGTCAACATTCTAATCTACAGCATCTCACAACTTGTGCCCAGTTAATGCTATGTGCGATTTCAAGACAATGAGATGCCAGAAGGACACTTTAAATTCTGCTCCATTATTTGTGGATTATAATTCTGCTATCATCATGAGGAATCAGTTTCTGGTCTACCTCAAACATGTCATTGCGGTGGTAGGATATGAAGACGCTAAATACTCGGACCACTTGTTCAGGATAGGAGCGGCAACGACAGCGTTGAACGGCAGCCAATGGCCAGCAGGAGCACAAGAATTCAAACGTTGGGACGCTGGTCCTCGGACTGTTACAACAGATATATTAGAACATCTAATGGCACGCAACATAGTGCACAACTAAAAATGTCAAACTAATCAAGGTTTTTACACACCTTTCTTCTTTCTTGGCATAATATTCTTGGGGGCCTTCCCTCATCATTTACTGAGCATTACTATGCAGTAATTGAGTCGCACAGTTTGGCCTCAATTTATTTAAGAAATCAAATTGTACCCCCAATTCTTATTATGCTATATTATACGCCTGCTGGGTTCATCCCCAGGCATTTACATTCTGCCGGGCACATCCCCAGATTTGTACTTTACTATAACCTGCTGGGCGCATCGCCAGGTCACACAAATGACTGATAGCCTGCTTGGCTCATGCCCAGGTTCAACAGTTCCAGTCCACTGGTCCCCAAGAATGCCATGGAAAGTTTTGTTTATATTTACATGTATTTTAATGTTTCTTTAATAAACGGTTAGTATTAACTACTTTGTGTGTGTGTGTGTGTAAAATGAAGTATAATTAAATAGTACTAGTTATTGGTGTTAAAATTCGACAGTAGCTATATCAGGTGATTTCTAGAAATTAACAAATGTTATTTTAAGTTTCTACATGGTAGAACAAGTCATGAGAAGTACAAAACATTTTACAGAATTGAAAAATAGTGTTCCTGAGAGAAGTTACCATTTTCGTGTCGACATTTTACACATTGTAGGGGAAACTCTTAAAGGCATAATTCGACCATCGATTATGCAAAGTTGACGAATGCTACAGTAACTGGCACCTTGTGTAGTTAATAAGTACATTACCTTATAGCCAAACGCGTATTAGTTTGTCCAATATCACTGCTAATTATTAAGAAATGTCTAATTGAAATCCACAGTCCAAGAAATCGGTTGTTGACAGTA
>NW_014577825.1:41246-81012 GCF_000485595.1 Priapulus caudatus
TGCAGCGCTGACAGCTATGGACCCGTGCGCCAATTCATTCGGCGCACGGATCCATAGCTGCCAGCGCTGCATACTGTCGTAGGACGTTCCCGCGGTCGCGTGCGCCTTGCCGCGGAACTGCGCGCAAGATCTGCGCTTAGCGCTTTGGATTAACACCTCCTTTCGGCAACGCTTCTCTAGTATCCCGTCTCATCTGGTTTTGCTTTAAGTACTATATATTTGTACAACAGGAAGTTGCAAGTGCTGCTGAATAAAAGGCAAGTCATTATTGACAGTAATGAATGACATTAAACATGGACTAATTTGTATAATATTTCGTATATAAAGTTAAGATATAAAAGCACTGCTATTGACATAAATAACATGAGAAATAGTTAATAATAACAATATGTAATTACCAAACGTTTTTGCTTTAAAACGGTGTGATATTGTTACATTGATTGACACAACGGCGGTGGGCTAAGTTTGTGCATGGCGCTGGGAGCGCGCCAGGTCGACCCTAGCCTGGTTCCCTGGCCTCCCATGATGCTCGGCGCAATCAGAGGCCAGGCACTCACCGTGCAATGGCAGCCCCGTTGAGCGGCACGCTATGCGCAAACATGGCTGCCAACTGCATATAAAAGCCCATTGAAAAGGTAAACATTGACGCGTTTAATATGTTCTAGCTGTGTCTCTTTCGATATTTTGACCGATTTAGATTAAGAAAGATATTTCGATACATTATTTATTGTTAAATTGCGTGTGACACATTAACGAACATATTAAACGGGTCAATGTTTACCTTTTCAATGGGCTTTTATATGCAGTTGGCAGCCATGTTTGCGCATAGCGTGCCGCTCAACGGGGCTGTCATTGCACGGTGAGTGCCTGGCCTCTGATTGCGCCGAGCATCATGGGAGGCCAGGGAACCAGGCTAGGTCGACCCCCTATAGTTAACAATAGCAGCGGCCAGCAACGCGCTGCACCAGGGCTCACTAAAAACGGCCGTCCCATGTTACATCGCATCAAATCATTTTAAAAACACTTGAAAACTGTAGTATGTAGAACTTATATTTTCTAAATGTGAATGTTGATACGCCAGCTATGAGAATTCTGAGTGTCAAAAATGAAAAACATTTCCAAAAACGATCGTAAATTAACTTTTTCATTACTGAATTTTATTCCAATCAACATTCGGAAAACAAACTATAATCTATCCCCTATGATTAGCAACTATAAATTATCGCAAGATGGGGCAGGGAGAATGGGACGACCTAATCAAAAACAACTCGTAAAACTAGCGGTGCTGCCATATGTTAGCCCAAGCATCAAAAAACAGTGATCGTCAGACAAAACTCGTTAAAAATCAATTCCTTTAAATTGTGGCCTTTGACAGAGTTTTTGTTGGTAACGTATAATGTTGGAGTAGGAGGTCTGCTTCGAATTTGTTGACTTGTTCGGTTTCCATGATTAATCTGATAAGTACCTGAAAAGGATATATAAAAACTGAAACATTTATAAACAAAAGAAATGGATAAAAAAATGAACAAACAAACATTTATATATGTATGTTATCTAAACGTGCAGTCTGTAAAATGTAGTGGTTAATCTTAAAGCTGCATTAAACCCTAGCACCTCAGAACACTTAAAAAGTATGTTCGGACACTAAAATGTTTGAACTAAACTGCCTGAGATACACAATAGCTCTCTGCTGGTTCGGTCACATACTCCACTAGGTGAATACCAATTGCAATATGAACATCATTTTCTTCCTCTAGCTATTTCAGTTCTCGCAAAAGCTCCGTGATTGCGATGCTTTGTTGAAATGGTGCCAATATGCTGCTTTTATTCTGCTTTCATTTTGAAGTAACTCTTAACTGTTTTGAAAGTGAAGGAATGTGTCATGAAACAATTTTTGTACATAATTTCAACCTCAAGTATCGTTTTATGTCAGACACAAGTGCAAAAATATTAGGGGTTAATGCAGCTTTAACATTCAAATTCGAATTTCATGCTGATTTAGGAATTCGCAACATTATAAGAATTACTTTACCTCCGGATAAACAACAAGATCAAACTGCTTATATGGAATCGTGCCGCCAACGATGTACTTTTCAATGTATAGGCGTACCTGAGGCATCTAGAACATTTTAGAAACGTGAACGGATTTAATTCTTTAATCATCAAAGAATGCTAAACGACTAAATTGTGTAAATTATTGTCTTGGATATACAAAGATCTTTGTTTGTACATCTGTTAACTGAAGTTGTAAAATGGTCATCTCTGGTTATAACTCCATAACTTTAAAGTTATGAAATTGTTCGTTTGTATAAAATGTAGCCTTATCTTTGTATTGCCAGTAAATCTTGTCAATTTTGTATGGTATGAAATGAATAACATATTCTCGATTAGTTGCACAGTAAATGACGGGAAATGCTGTACAGTACTCATATTTCATATACATGGTGGTCTCCGATTCGCAGTATTGAACTTGTATCAATATTGAATGCAACAAGCTGTACAAAGGCACAATAATTACTTGATGTTTCGCTCTCGATTATTCGTACTTTTAATGAATGCTATACATCGTTGTGTATAGCAACATAATTTTATTGAGCTATTCAAGTGGCAGCATGGGTTCACTCATACAGCTAATGTAATGATGTCTATTAACAACACCAATAAGTCCTGAACAATAAATCACATCTATATCTATTACAATGAAGTGTAATCTATTGGTGGTCTAATGCAATGTTAGTGCCTATATATATATATATATATTTATTAATTTTATTATATACATATGTTTTGCTGAAGCTATGAAAATGAAAATACATACGATTTCCTCTGATATTAGCAATAGGCCGGATATTGCATGCAAAGACTGCACGTTTCTTGGTGACTGGGATCAGAATTTGTGTTGCCTGTAGCAAGGTGTTGGTGACGTTTTCGTGAGCAGTGCTCTCACAATTTTCTGAAAGTATTGAAAGTCAGTATTATTTTAAAGGTATGGCATTATACCAATACTACCTACACAAGTTGGAGATTTTCATAAAAATAACAATATACATGGAACACGAGCTTTAATGTTCTTACTTTCAATTCTTCTTTTCTTCTTTTCAGCGTAGACATTACTTTCTGTAGGTGTGTGTACCATGTTGCGCTGCAATTAATTTCATAGAAGAGGGTTATGTTTGAATAAATATATAAAAAAAAAGAGTACAATATTCTCCGAAGCATAGACTGACAATTACAGGGTTTCACGAAACGTGTTACTTATAATGTCTATGTTATATCTCTTATTTCAACACATTTTTCTCATTGCTTACTCTTGCATAGCAGTGGGATGCATTTTTGTGCACCCGCACAGGAAGCTGGACTCATTCCATTGCTCACTGCTGCCGTCTCCCACACATGCGTCATGGAACCACATACTACAATCCTGGCACTGCACCCAGCCAGATATGGTATGATGATTACAAAGGCCTAACGTTTCTGCTGCACACTTATTCTCTGTGTCATGTAATTCTTGATTACTTCTTGGAATAAGTGGCACGAAGTGGTTCAACCTGAAAAACAGAAAACATATATGTGCTCAATGATAAGTATACTGTAACATTAAAAACTGCACTTACACGCTTGTTTTAGGAAACTCGAAGGTATACCTGTAGCTATGGACAGCAGGTGGTATAGTTTCCTAATGCTTCAGTAACTCAATAATTTTGTACTAACTCAAAGGGTAAATGTTCACCTTTGTAATGTGTCTGGTGATGGTATTTGCGTAGGCACTAGCAGCAATCTCAGTTCCTCATATTCATTAATTCCATCAATTTTCACTTCTGTGATGCAGGACCCAGAGTACAGGTATATTGATCTGTGAAGATATGTTGCGAGATGCATAACCTGAATGAGACCTGCAAAACATGGTATTGGATTTAGGTAAACAAATAATCAAGTAAATACTTATTTTATTAAAAAATTTAATTATACTTTATTTAAATGATGTAATAGTATATTACACATTGTAAAAACACAAGAGTCTGAAAAACAATGTACTCACTTATCGTGACGCCACAATCTGTTGAAGTTTTCTACAAATTAGGGCTTCATTTATTTATGCATTCAATACCTTTACTTATTATCAGTCACTGTTAGTGATATCATTGCATGCATTTAAATTATTTGTAACCATCTATTAGAAAATCCTAATTATACAATGAAACTACTACTTATTTATAAAAATAATACCTGAATCCGAGTTGCGAGCAGATCGGAAAACTTCTTCCATGTACACTGTTTTGATGATTTCTTCTGAACTGCTGTCTTGAAAGTTGATGTTTTGAATTACGAAATCTGATGTCACTTCAGAAGCCCACATTATGATGTCGTTACGTGTTGTACATTGTGCAAGAATCTGTTGCAAAGAAAATGTAATTAAAGATTCAAACCTTTTTGACAGACAAATGGCTAATTCAGATCCATTGAAGTATAAAGAACATTTTTCTCTAAATACATGTTAAATAAGTTACCTACAATAGTAATTAGCAAACAGTAACAGAACAATACTTACTTTCTGTAAAAATATTCTTTATCGTTTTGCTGTTCGTCTGTTGTTCAAAACTAACTTGGCGGCGAAATTATACAAACTGGCGGTCTGTGTTCCCATAACAACGAAGGGTAACGCCAGGGATATTCGAATCTGGATACAAACTATAATTATGCGTATTACCAGCATGTTTTTATGAATTCTAAATGTATAGTAAGGTTCCTCTACCATGTAAAAATATGTCCACGTCAACAGAGTAAAAAGTTTCATCAATTTGTTGGTAGTTTAGACAGGTGTGTATGAATCGTAATTGAGATTTCCCTAACGGACATCAACGGCTGTTGTTTTGCGTCTGAAATGTTTTCCAAACGTTACTAAAACGTTTATAGTCTCATAAAATTTATACATATTGCAACGTTGCCGCTATGTTCCTATGCAACATTCTGGAAACTGTAATCAATCTACAACGTTGTTGTTACGTTCCTCAGCTAACCTAAGTCACTGTAACGTTATAGCAATGTTCCAGCAACGTTTTGAAAAACGTAACCAAACTGTAACTTTGCAGCAACGTTGTGGTTACGTTATGTGTTAGCTGGGCAACCCCTTCTTGAACTCCTCTCTGCTGAGCAGTTTCTTGAAACTCAGATCTTCTCTGCTCTGGACCTTCAATTGTAAACTCAAGCCCTCTAAGACCATGCTCAGCTCCCCTCCGTTCTCTCTCACAATCCTTTATGGACGGGCGTTCGTATGTGTCAAAGATGACATCGACTCTGCGTGACGGATATGACAATGCAGAAATGACGATATTCTCTGAGATCCCTCCATATGTCGGCAGCTGATCTGGTGTCATACAATGTAGTTGAAAGTTCCCATCCACGATGTGCGTTCCAATAAAGGTGGGTTTGCCATGGTCGGCGACAGTTTTCTCCAAGACTTTAAAGAGTTGACTCTTATCAGTGTGCACCATTGTGCCATCTCCCTTACACATAGATAAGGGAACAGGTGTGAGTGGAAACGAGAATACATACTCTAGATCGATTTCAGTTACAGCAGCGGTGAAAGCAATTCGATCTAGTAGTTGGCTAGTACATTTTAGTTGTGCTTCCTTTGTTGTTTTTGCTGCCTTTCTATTCACGACACACATGTTGGCAAATGTACGCAGTGGATTCTTTTTGATTGGCTTCTCAAATCGATCCGCATCCTGGCATTCTGTCACAAATTTTTCATGCAGTTTCTTGCCTTCTGGTATACTCAACAGTGAATTGCTGACTTCACTGGACACAGCTTTTCCCGTGCTGATGTTGATTAGTGGTATGCTCACATCAAGTGTAAATGGATTTATACATGACTCGATTTGTTTAATGACATTCTGAAGATCGCAATTGTCTCGTCGAATTCTGGTTGGATTAAGCTCCTTTTGTTTGTTCTGGGTATTCCCTATATCGACCATTGCAAGAGCTTCAGTAACAAGGGCTGCACGGGCACTCTTCGTTACACTCCACCGTACACGAGAGTGGTAATTATTTGTTGATGCAGTATAGCCTGTCAAGCGTGATGCAGCATCTGCATTTACAGTTTGTTCTAATGTGAGGTCTACTGGTATCCTTGAGAATTGAATATCTGAACGCCTGACTGAAAACCCACCAGCATCAAGCAGTTGGCGCAAACCAGGATATGTCTCATCAATGTTCATGAGGTCCAGTTGGTATTTGGCCATCCATCGGGAATAATTATGCCTGTTTGTAGTGAAAAACAGATCTATTATGGGGGTCAAGGTGGTGATGAACAGATATATGTCATTCTCTTGAACTGCATCTGTCAACGTTGAGAGGTAATTCAAGCAATGAGACAGAATCAAATGGCAAATCAAGCATGCTGATTCCAGCAGTCATATTTTCGTGGGGTGAGGGATGACTTGATTCTGTACTGATCCTGTTTGCTGTATTATCATACCCATCTAGCTGCATTGGCACAGCGTGGCATGCATTGTCATTCAATGCTGCACAGGACGTTGACGATATTTCTCCAGTGTTCTCTGACTCTGCCTCTTCGAGAACACTTTTGATGTGTTGGGAAGCACGGGCTCTTGCTCTACGACGCAAAGTCCAGTACGACATTATTTTAATGGAAGCAAACTTTTCAATCCACCAGTATTGTCCACAGCAGGTATGATTTCTATTTTCTATAGGCCCTATAATGATATATGAGAAACATCTAGGTTTGGGTTGCACGGCAAATAAATACATAATATCCTACAGTACTATATAGTATACAGAATGTGTTATATATACAGGGATATATAAATATAATAATATCCTCGGTTTGGCGTTGGCAATTGAATAGACTGGTTCTATGCCTTCTATAGCCCTGCCCATAACCTAAATAAAAAAAATACCCAACTTCAATAGACGATACCCAATTTGAATTAGGGACGTATCCACCAGTCAGGTTTCAACTTCTTTCCAACCACTTTCTGAACATATTGCTGTTAAACACTTTATAAATAAATGAATGAAAAGTCTATAAATAAATAACGCAGTGTATATTCGTCCGGCACCGAATCCCTATGACCAACGGCTATTTTTCCGGTACATAGAGCCTACACATGCGCATAAATACGCGAGTAATTATTTTTCTAACATTTAAATAATGTTTTCATCATAAGCCGCAGTGGCGCTGTAGCGTCGATCGATGGCTACGAATTGATGAAATTTTTTTCTTTTATAAAGCAACAACGAAACAAACCTTCAGGGAACGTCATCCCATAGAACAGCAGATTAAACAATTTCCAAAATTAACACAGTTCACTTATTAGCCCTCAAGTGGACACTTATAATGCCATTTTGACTTGAACTACATGTCCATAAAAAGTAAACACTATGTAAAAAGAAACAGGTAAACTCTCATACAGAATTCAATACTAGTATCAGATCACGAACAACAAACAGATCCTACATGACAAGAAGAAACAATTCAAAATTAACAAGAGTTAAGCACCATTATTTGTGCTATTTTGACTATACCCATAATCTCAGTTTTGCGAAATGCATTGAAATAGTATAGGGAGAAATCCAAAATAAGCCCATCCATCCTCATTGTGCTTGAACACGGCTTGTGCTGCAGCTAAAGAACTCGCATCCTGAACTGTTCGATCAGTAAAAATCAGTGCAATTTGAGCAGAGTGCAAACAAGTTCAATTAGTCAGTCTTGTATAGTTCTTGATTGTCTGAAGGTCCCTCTTTGAGAATATTCAAGTCTGAAGTCAATATGAAGTCTGAAGGAGCCTCTGGAAGGGGGGGGGGCACAAGGAAGGCAGCTGCTCTTTTAGAATTGTGGAGCAAAATAAAATAATACGTCTAATAAATGTAAATAACAATGAAACGTTGAAATATATCACATGATATTCAATAATAACAAAATTATCCCTTCAGTCTAGGTCTCACCTTGAATTTTTTAAAGACAATAAAGTGTGAATAATCATTTAAACCACTAGTAATGAGGAATAGCATTTTCTCCAGGTTTTGCTTTGTGCAGTTCAGTCGGAGGCGTGAAAATTTCCACTCCGTTACCACAAAAGGTAACGGAGTGGAGGTAACGGAGTGGAGTGTTGTACATGTAAATGGGCCATAGCCATCATACAATGAGGCAAAACTTGATGGTTCCTGTTCTTATACCTAAGGTCCTCCATTAGCCCTTTAAAAAGTTACTTCAAAAAGTTGTCCCTACGTTTCCATGGAAACGGCTGCTGATAACGTAGATATGATAACGTAGCCCTGACTGGCGTGAACAGGGCTACGAATCGAGCCTATACGTTTCTGTGGAGCAGAGCCGGTGCAATTTGCACCGGGGGGTTTTACGATTTATTCTTGCGGTTACTTACCTCCAGGGTGGTTGAACTTAACAGAGCTCAATACATTAACACAATAACGATAGAATATATTCTTATATCTACTTTAAATTTCGAAGCGAAGATTGGCGTTGCTCGTAACCGCCATTTTCGATTTTGACCTGCAAAGTCACTTCCTGTCGTGTCTCGCGCGCTCTTGCGGGAAAAAAAGCTCATGCCTCGTTTCGGGGACCATCGGTTTTTTGGAGGGATGCCCATTTCAAGAAATGACGTAAAGCATTAACAAATGCGATTGCAAAGGAACAGCAAGTAGGCCTATATACGGTACGTTTTTATAGTTAAGTGCTTTCTTATTATTGATATTTAAAAAATGCAATCTCAATCTTTTTTTTACTTATTTCATATTTTTATTACTTCATAATTTTTTATTAATAGCCTATTTACTACTACTCATCGCTTAGCGACGGATACACAAGAACATGGAGAAAGCGCTTGAGGTTGTCAATGAGAAATATAACGTAAAAATAACTTTAAAGTGTGAACAAATAGAAATTCTGAGGCATGCTATTAATAAAAAAGATGTATTTGCATTGCTACCGACAGGATTTGGGAAATCCATGACATTCATTCTGCTTCCATTGATTTTAGATGAGGTTAATAACGTTAAAGTATTAATACTAATAGTTGATAGTAGTACTTCACATATCCTACTATTTTTAATTCTATTGCCTAGTGGTATTTTTACAAATCAGTTTTTCACAAAACAATAACAGACGCTTAGGAATTAGTTGAAGTGAACCATTAATCCGCCTCTGGCACCAGCTCTTCTTGTATTAAATCTTGATTTTAATGTACGTCAATTTTGTGACAGCGTTCGCCCATAAATCATACAGAATCTCTTGCATGCACCAGAATATTGCCAACTAAGATTAAGAAAAAAAATTAAGAAGTGATTTCGAAAAACATTTCACAACTTTTACTATATTTTTAAAGACATACAAACATTTACATACCAAATCACACCTAAATACATTGCATTGAACAATTACAGACAATTTTTATTAGTGTTAAAATACTTTCAATGCATTTTCATGGTCTGATTCCCATAGAGGTTGTAAATCTATACAGACAACAAATAGCATGCAAATTTTTTTCGATGCAATATTTATTTACAACTTTACTTTTTACAAAGTAGCTCACAAATAGTGTATCTTCACCACACAGTAACAAACAAGACCTCCTTACTGTTTTCTGAAACCTTTTAATATTCATAAGTAAAGATATATAACTTTTCTATCAAAATAACATTTTATATAAAAAAATTTTTTCCAGCTGGAGCCTAAAAAGAGACACACTTCACTAGTGATATCACCCCTTAGGGCCTTAATGAAAGACCAAGTAGTTTCTTTACGGCAACATGGCATCAAGGCTGATGCTGTAATGGAGGAGACCAAAATAAAGGGTAATAATGATATGTTTAGGAACATCGTTCATTTATACTTTTGGGTTAATTTACGAATTATTAAAAATGGAGGTAGATTTAAACTGTTATATTTATGTTAGTAATTTTTTTCTCATACCAAAATTTTTAGTTACCAGGATACTGTGTTTTACAGTAAGGTCTGCATGTAGATAAGTGTTACCTTTTCGTAACTTTTTTCCTATGATACATTTGTTCTTCTTCAGGTTCTATTGCTTATATAAACCATCAATTATTTCACAAAGTTATGTAAGATTTTTTTACTTCCAGACATCATCGAGGGAGATATTAGCGTAATTTTTGCTTCCCCTGAAGCTGCAGTTTCACCGAAATGGAAGCAGATTTTTTTGAGACACTGCAAGGAGCGAGTTGTTGTTCTCGTTTTTGATGAAGCGCACTGCATATCTTCATGGTAAACAAATGTTACAAAAAATGTAACAGTATTTCTTTCAGTGTGTTTAATTTAATTTCTGACCTGATGCTTCCAACATTACAAAGGAAATACAAACTTCATGTATGGAAATTTTTCAGTTGACCATCAGCATTTAATCTTCCATACATTCTCAGCCAATACATCAAGACACTGTAGGTAAAAGTAGGAGCAATTTGTAAGAAACATCGACAACTTAAAACATTTATAATTTTGTTGAATGCATATTTGAAATATACATACAGCTCATATATATACAATTCAATATTAAACATTCAATATAAACAATTAATATATATACAAAACAATACTTGAAATATTTATACAAACATCAATTAATGCAATCTTCATACAAAGTGAATCTCCGCACTCTTCATTTATGCTTCAATGTCAATTGCACTTTTAGTGAAAATTGCAATTCCCATATATATAAGTAACTGGTAATAATTTTGCATATCAGTTTACAGGGGTCTTGACTTTAGACCATGTTACCGAGAAGTGTGCGTCCTTCAGAGTTTATTTGAAGTTCCATGTTTAGCATTAACGGCAACAGCAACAAAGGAAATACAAAAAGATGTCTACGATTTGCTAGGATTCCAGTCTGACAAGACTGAAGTTATTGCTGCTCTACCAAACAGGTAATTCATTACATGCTATGCCTAGAAGGTGATCCAATAAATGCTTAATCAAACAGGAAAATCATTACATCAGTTTTAATACATACATCTTTCTATGATTTCCAAAAAGGCTCCACTACAATGCACCTACACAACATTAACTACACTGATCTCTTTATTTTTATTAAATTAGTTCTTTCACAAAAAACATCATTGATCTTTAATCGGTATTGCAATGTGCTATTGCTCTTTCATTTTTCAGGCCAAACATATTCCTGAATTTGGTACAGTCTACTAGCAAGTACGAGGTAGAACTAGCTTGGCTTCTAGAACACATGAGGACCAGTTCTCCATCTAAAAAAGTCATCGTTTACGTGAGGTCTGTAAACTTGTGTTGCCAAATCTACATGTGGCTAGTAAGCAGTCTCATGGATAATGCATTTTTAGGAAATATGCCATCTACGAAAAACCGTAAAATTGAAATGTTTCATGCAAAAACTGACACTAAAACAAAGAACCGAATAATGCAAGACTTTATTTCACCAAGCAGTATCATTAAAGTCCTCATATCTACAGTTGCTTTTGGCCTGGGCATTGACATTCGAGATGTTGATGTAGTGGTTCACTGGGGTCTTCCAGTAACATGTCTTACTTATTGGCAGGAAGTAGGCAGGTGTGGCAGAGATGGCAGAAACAGCCATGCCATCTGCTACGCTTACAAACAAAGTTACACTAAATTAGAAGATCAAGAATTTAAGAGGATTGTAACGTTGCACCAGTGCATAAGATTCGCCATAATGAAAACATTTTTTTTAGACGGTATGGATAGCGCAAATCTAGACTCTTTGAAAATAACTACAAACTGTCCTGGTAATTGTTTAAATGCTTGTGTTTGTCGGAAATGCACATGTTGCAGTGTTTGCCAAAATACGTGTACTTGTAAATTAAAAGTAAATAATCCACTACTTGACTTTATAAATACCAATTAAGCCCTGAGCCTTCTAAAATTACATTGTAACACTCCCTGTAACTGTGTTCACAGTATATTCTTTTGGTTACCCATCTCCTTTTTAATGTTGTACACTTAAAGCTTTGCCATTAATTCATTGTTGATAATTTTACAGGAATCTCACATGATGAAGGTTTAGGACAGTTTCAACGAGTTACAAATAACCCTTTCAATGTTTTATTTACTAAATTTCCTGACACTGTTGTGTTTGTTATAAATTGTGTCAGGACAGGAACATTCACACTCTCATTCCATTTGCATTATTATTACTGTCCCTTTGCTTTGCCATGTACTTTCTCAGTCTCTCTATTCTTGGCTTATATTAAAGGTTGCAGAATTTAAGTTCCAATGTAGGGTAGACTGCATATTTGTGAAGGACGGGTGTTTTCGTCCAGGCTTGGTAGTGAACAAGTTCTCATCTGTTAGCAATGATACAAATTCCTTAATATCTTTATGCCTGTTAATTGCTGTCTTCTTGTGAACCATTGCTCGGGACAAACCGGATACCTGTTTTTCAAAAACTGATCTCAGCAGTTTTTCAACACCAACCATCTGACTGTGGCGGGCAATTGTTGCAGCCGTCAACTGTCCAGCAGCATCTTTCACACTTTCTGTAATACATAAAACTTTTTTCAATACACATGCAATGTTGTTCTGTTTATTTAAGCTAAGACTAAGTCTTGAAACAGTAGCCTGTACCCGTGTCAAGAGTTGTTATTAACTGTAAAGCAAGTGTTATGAACTGAAGTATGTTCAGTTAGGAGAGATATATAGCTTGTTCTCCACTGTGACCATATCTAGCATAATTTCATGCTTTTGGCTTAATTTTGACAGCAATTAGCTATTTAGCATAACTTGCAGCATGAAGTTTTTTCTCAGCTAATTTTACCATATTCTAGCATTAGTAAATTCCTTAAGTAATTGCTCAAGTTCTTTATCATACCTCAGATTCAGCAAAGAAATGAAAGATTTTCAAAAGAAAATATTGTGAACGAGGAGTGGGTGGGTCTTCATTGAGAAGACAATATGTGGACACAAAAAATCGGTGCCTTGTTTCTTAATCGTGCAAAACTCTAAGTGTGACAGTTCTTTACATTGTACCGTGCAGCCCTCATACACTGTGTTTATTACACTCAGAAACATATTGTACCACTAAAAAAGATTGCGCATGCTGGAATGTTTATTTCAGTTTTGCCCTTGTGGCCCATCGTATCATAGCAACGTAAAATTGATAGATTTCAATCATCTGATGTTCACATACATTTGATGTTCACATACAGTAACATAGTCATGTGCGAATAATTTTGTCATTGAGTTCTTTAATAATTACTTATTATTATTAAATAACTTTTTGTTCTTGTTCAATACTGCGATTAATTTTGTCACTGACATTTTGTAATGATACATTTTTATTTTTAAATAATGTTTTTTTCCCCGACGTTATTAATTCATATAAGTATATACCATCTCAAATTTCATATGGTAGTGTATGAGCCAGATAGGGTCATCGGTACCAGTCAGGGGGATTAATACTCATAGCATTTTTTTGAACGCTTATTATGTCTAGATAACATATTTGCGTGATAGCAGTCTGTATCGAGTAGCTTTTCCTAATTTTGCACATGTTATATGTACCAACCCTCCGTCAATTTTGACCGAAATTAATGACCGTCTTTTTCGAGGGGGTACTACTTATTAGCTATTTCCTGTGAACAGACATATTTATTTTCATATAAGTTATGTATACCATTAGAAAGCTTATTTAATTCTCTTTCGAATGATGTAAACAAATAATTCCAGTACAAAATAATTAAATGAAAAAAGTACATCACAAGTCATGTACCCTAATGCAAAATTTATTTACATCGATCATCATCATCATTGGTAATGTTGGAAACATTGGCATTTTGATGCAACAAAACAAACATACAATAATTATATTTACTGATGATGACACAGAAAACACTTGCTTCTTATACATGTTATAACAGTGTAATACATGTGCTTTCAATACGTTTCATCATCGTCGTCGTCGTCATCATATGGGTCGTTGTCCACAGTTTCTGTAAGCTGTGGTTGATTGTCACAATCCCTCAGCCGATACATATCAGTACACTTCAAGCCATTCGATATGCAGATACAAGAGGGTGCTTTGCAAGAGCGTGCACACTTGCACGATAACAGATACAAAACAGCTTCAGGGGCTGGAGATCCATCCATCCAGTCAATGATAAGATGTTGTTTGCCTCCAAGTTCCTCCAACTGCCATCCCATTCCACTTGGATCTGGTGTTTGCGGATCCTGTTGAAGGCTTCGTCTCCATATAGCGGCCTGGTAGTTCGTACGTAAGGAATGTTTCTTCAGACAATCTTTGCACGGTGGCAGTTGGTGAGATTCTATTTCTGCTTTCCTGGCACAGAACAAGTTGTATCGAAGCTCATCAACATCAGAAGTTCCTGGCTTTGTTGCATACAGCTTGCATACAAATCTCTCAAGTTGTGAGTGCATATCTGAAGACAGATTCCAGGAGTCACCAAGTTTTACAAAGGCATTCCGGGCATCCTGATCTGACCTGATTATTTGTAATGCGCGATGTTTTCCTCTCCCAGCAAAAGCACTAACAGAGTCACATCCAGTAAAGGAATGGACTCCTAGAAGAGCTTTACACACATCAGAACCAAGAGCTGAAGCTGTTGAGGTGATATCTACCAGTCTGGTACGAGACTGCGTTCCACATTTCTGAAACAAAGGGACGTCGATTCTGTCCGAAAAGGTGAGGCATAAGATGAACACGTCAGTGTCTTCCGAACAAATCACGACAGATGAATAACCTTCTGCTGCTGCATGGGCAGCATGCAGTAAGAGACGTCCATCTGCTTCCTCGTGCTTAGTTGTCAACGGATGTACTTGTTCAGTACTTTGGTTTGTTATCTTCCAACAGTTGTCGAGATAAGTCACAAAGAGGTCTTTCCCCTGTAACTTTTCAGCATACTTTGGTTTCTGCCATTCACTGACTAGAAACTTGATCAAAGTGCTTTTGTTGTTGACTTGTTTCAAGAAGTTCCTCCATTGCCTGACAAGATGTGTTTCAGCTATATTTTGAAGCTGAATGCCTTGTTCTTCACCCCTGTTTGCTCTTTCTGTGTTCTTGATTGTTTGGTTGTTGTAAACATCAAAGACGATGTCGATCCTGTTGCTGTGAAATCCTTCTTTGAGAACCATTCTATGGACTGCTGCTGCTACATCGCCAAAGGTAGGTAGGTCATTTTTTACTTTATGGACGAGACTCATCCCATCGATCACAGTAGCAGAGTTGTCTGGTATTGCTTCTGCTGGAGCTGCTAACTTCTGAATGCTTGTTGCAAAAGCAGCTTTGCTGGTCTTTCTTGGCCCTAGTCGTCGTGAAGATCATTGATTTGTTCCAACAATGCTTCTACTGGATGCATCTCATTTGGATGATTTCCCACCATCCATGGGATGAATCCCTTCCAGGCTAATCGCAGCAATGCTTCGTAAACGTATTTGTGAACACGTACTGCACGGTTGTACATTTTTCCTTCAAGTACCCCAGACACAGAACCTTCTGCAACAATTCCGGACTCAATGCAGAGGTCACGGAGGCAAGCATCTTGAAATCTCTTTCCAAGTATGGCTAAGAGAGCCAATATGGTATGGAAGGTGCCCATTCGAATGACAACATGTGAGTAGTCTTCTCGATGCTTCCATAGTATTTCTGCTGCTTTGGCATACAATGCTTGGTCCATCACCACGACTATCAGTTGAAGCTTGAGTTGGTCCATCATCAATTTAGATTGATTCAGAATCTCAAATACTGTTGCCATTTCTGTTGCTGGTGCATTTATTGTAGGAAGATACCCCACAACATCTTGTGATACACTGATCATGTTTCTAGTACATATGTTAAAACCTGTCCAAGCTGGAGTAATTTGATCAACAGGATCAACTTGTCGCGAAAGCATCCATATCAGGTTCTTTCCTTGTGCTGTCAAAGAGGCAGACACCTGACTGTCTGTGTCATCAGTGGATGTTATTAGTGGTTGTGGTCCAGTTCGTGTCCCAGGAATATATGGAGCCAGCTGTCGGTTTGCAATGGCTACAGTTCGCTGTTTTCCCTTGATGACATCTGGGAGAGGATTGTTTGGGAGTTGAGGTCCGTAGACTCGAGGCTGCACTGCAATGCCATTCACACGATGTGACGTTCCCTTTCCACTCAATGTTTCTTCCAATCTATCAATGTTGTCCCATGCCAAGTTGGTAAATACATATGGTTGAATACTTTCAGGTAGAATAACTCTTTGGTTTGAGGCTGCTGCAAGTTTTTGTAAACACAGGGCAGTATCATTCTCCTCAAGCTGTGAGTATGAAATTTCATGCCCAAGTCTATTCAGAGTCTTGACCAGTTCTGCATTTCCAGTCAATGATTGAACTCCATATGCAAGCAAAATGTGCTTTGGTGGTTTTTGCTGTCCACCAGTAACGGCATACATAGCATCTTGGCTGAATGACTTCATCAACATTTTCACCCTTTGAGTACATTTCTGGTCAGGTTTACCAGTTAGTAGACTGAGATAGAAGCGCTGCAGCTCAGGCGGTATCATTAAGGAATCCTGTGTAACATCTGATGGATGGTACGGCCATATGTCTGGTTTTTGCATGTCTTTTATTGCTTTGCGTATCATAGAAGATGCTTGGTCAACAGCTTTGCTCTCTGTAGATTTTGATTGCCAGAACATCAGATCTTGTTTTGCTGCATGATATTTCTTCGCCATATCATAAATAGTTGCATGACTTGGCAGGATAAGTACCTTTCCTTTGTCATCGGAGAACATCTTTAAACTTGACCCAAATTCAGCCTCCAGCTTTCTGCGAATGTGTTTCTTTGTTGAATCCTTCAAAGCCAGCACGCCTTTTGATCTCATTATTTCTGACATCTTCTTTGTCATGCTGCTCAGTGTGCTGACATCTGGAAAGGGTACCACGTCTTTTCGAATATATTCAAAGAGCTCTACATATGATTCATATTCCAGTGTAGCATAGTCACTATCTTCAGTTGTGGCTTTCGAGTCAGTTTCTTTCGAATTACGGCGTTCAGGATGCCTTGTATAATTTCTGTAGCAAGTATGGTGATAGTGTGCCTCGGCTGCCACAATCTCTCGGCTGGTTACTGCGAGCATAGAATCATCCTCCTTAAGCATTGCTATCTCTCGAAGCTTTTCGTCTGCTCTGAGGGTTGAAGCTCTAACTAATGGCTCCCTTGAACGTGACCCCTTTATGTACTGGTCTTTTTTTGCAGAATATGCATTCCTTGGTGTAAATCCTACTTTCAAATAAAGATCTGTTTTGTCTTTTGGCTCGAGAGGTGTTTGGATTTGAATCAGCATCTTCCTTTTCGGCTTTTCGTTTGAGAGTTTCCAAGTCCCTTTTCATCGTAAACATGCTCCTGCAGTGTCTGTGCTAGTACAGTTCTGGTATGTCTTGTTCGCTCTCAAGTTGTTCAGCCATCTGCAGAACTGGTTTATGATGCCTTACTTTTGCAGCAGCCAACAATGTCATCCACGATTCAAGACTTTGCAGTCTTGTCAGCTCTTTACTTGGGCAAAGCTTTGATGAGTCGCAATGTATGATGCACACAGGAACTCCTTTCTTTATCGATAGGTTCTTGTCCATTTTGTGATCGTTGCAAGTTGTGGTTTCACGAATACATTCATATTGTTAAGGTACAACCAAAAACAATACAATACAACCAAAAACAATACATTATATCGGCAACAATAGCACATGGGCTAGCATCTACGAAAGTCTATGGTACACAGTGGTTAGCATCTACGACTAGTTCTTAGCAATCATCACCCATCGTCTGAAAAGAGAAACCAATCTATAGAAGTCATATTGCGTCAAATTAAATCACTATAACCACTAAATAACTATCCTGTTAATATATTTAGTGTCACTCTGGACAATCTAATGAGCAAATTTAAACCACCGAAAGCGTTCAAAGCAGAACATGGCTCTACAGAGCCCTTCCAAACTGAACTAAAAGTATCATAAAATTACAATATGTGACAAATATGGAATTCTGGACTATAACCAATTCGTTTTGACATGTAATTTTTTTAGCAAACCAGTATCAAAGTGTTTCAACATGCATATGACATTAAACGAAATTGAATGAACATTTTAATGACATATAATGTTTCCAGACTAGGATTATCGATTGATTTTAGAAAATGTTTTCGTTGCTATATTATGGATATATATACACAATAAATGTATAATTTGCATTAGGGTACATGACTTGTGATGTACTTTTTTCATTTAATTATTTTGTACTGGAATTATTTGTTTACATCATTCGAACGAGAATTAAATAAGCTTTCCAATGGTATACATAACTTATATGAAAATAAATATGTCTGTTCACAGGAAATAGCTAATAAGTAGTACTGGTATCCCCCTGACTGGTACCGATGACCCTATCTGGCTCATACACTACCATATGTTTTATGGTACCGATGACCCCTGACTGGTACCGATGACCCCCATTTCGGGGGTGTGGCTCATACACTATGGGGCTGTCGTGCCTGTAGTGGCAACGAGTTACCGCACGAGTCATCGTGCGTGAACTGTAGTATATATACATATATAGTATATATATGGCCAAGCTAATGCCATTGAATTCTGTTGTATATTATTTAATTTTTTTACAATTGCTAATGCATGCTGTTGTTACATGTTTGTGTGTGTATGTGCGCTTCCGGCAGCTGCTGTATTCTGTAGGCATATAATAAATGTCCAGAACTTTGCTGGACAACTACTACTACAAACAGTTGTTGTGTATTTTGTTACTAGTTCAGTACTCACTCCCCTGCCAATCCAGCAGTGCGAACAGCATGGGTTTACTGATGTGATGTCCAACACCCAGGTGTAATGAAATTTTATCCTGCAGAGTATACTATAAGATGTTGTAAAGTAGAAACATATAATTGCAATTTTTTTAAAGCACTTTTAGCTCACCTTTATACTCCTTGTTAAAGAATTCCATCTGTAAGTCCATTGCAATGTTCTTTCCTTTCCCTCCATGTGGATTGACAGTTCTGTTCCACATCAACGTATGTTGCAGCCTTTCAGAAACTGCACCATTTACTGCTGACAGCAATCTTTGGCCAAGCAGAAAGTACTTTGGATGATGTTTATCGAAGAAATTTAACATGTCAAACTTCCAGTGTAGCAACATCCTGTTACCATCATTTTCACGAATGGCATCTCGTCGGATTTTCTGATTAATTCCTCTCCACATCACTCTGATTGTATAATTTTTCTTTGCATCAATGAAGGTTTTTGCCACTGGTACTTTCTTGCGTTTCTTGGTCTTTTTTTCTCCTGCATCTCTCTCACAACTCTCACTGCAATACCACTTTCCATCAGGAACATCGTCTTCTTCCAAGTCCACACACTCAAGATGAAACCACACCCCTCTAGGACAATTACGGTTGTCACAAAAGATCATGGCAGATCCAGGAATTTCTTGTTTGCAGACACAAAAGAAATTGTCATTTAACTCTCCGGCATCTGAATGTAATATTTTATTTACAGTGTCCTGAGATGACATCTGTGTGGCTACTCTTTGCATGAACAAAAACTGGTTGTCTTTATCAGTTGGAAAGTCTTTCGGTATGTCATCCATCTGCTTGGTGCCCATACAATGTAAGGCTGCGAGAACAATGTATGCATCGCAACAAAAGTATAAGAATTGTTCACAGTGGTTAAACCTCTCTTTAATGTCACTTGAAACATTCCGATGGTTGAAATAGTTTTTGAGATGGAACAAAGTACCCTTTTCTCTACCACTTGATCCATTGTACAACTCGTCAAAAATATCCTGCAATTAAAGCAAAGCTATTTATATCTCATTAAAAACAATAACTTGTACTTTTATACAATTACAAAAAGTAAATTCTGCTAATTTTAAGTTGTAGTATTAAGAATAATAGCAAAGTGCCGAACAACAAGCAACATGTGTTCTTTTTAGACGAGATATTTGTAACTAATATAATTGTACACTCACATGCATTTAGGGAACAGTTACAAGACTATTTTGACATGTACCTATCTATACACATAACGTGCGCACAAGTTCCTGCTGCAACAGTTCAGACGGTCGTACAATCATGCATCTCAAACAAGCTCAACTTTTACTGCCACTGAGCACTTTGATTTCAGGTATGGTACTTTGGTAACACTCATGTCAAACTTCACTACCTTTTAGCAGTTGGAGAGTAAAATAGGTACCTGTAGCAGAAGACATCGTTTGTGCCATTCCTGAATATTCATGGTCAGTCCCTGCAGTTGCTGCCATGGAGAATTCGCATTAATCCGTGCATTTTGTGAATCATTCCCTCGTTCACAACTTAGTCCATCAGCATGTAGTGGAATGACCAACGGATGTCCATTTGCTTCCAGAGGTACATATTTGTGGTACTCTTCCATGATTTTGATCATGTCCGCCACCCTACTCTCATCCTTATCAAGGACGCCTATGGGGACCTGCAATTACACAACCAAATACGAAGTTCAAGGAAGGGTTTACATTTTTTTTTTTTAATTCACACATTTGTGCTCTAGCAATTCGTGCTGGAGAAAAGTTAGTGTTGCTTTGAAAAGTACTTAAGTAATCAAGTTAAAACATGAAGTGTGTTTGGCTCCAAGTTTGAAATGCGACAAGCCAGTATTTTTATAGATGAAACATGCTACATACATACGTTCAGCATTTATCAAGCAAAAAAAGAAAAAAAAAAGGTACTTACAACGTTACTTTTAGTTGAAGACTCTTGTGAATACTGATGTGCAATATGCCAGGTCACTTCACTTGCAGTCTTGAAAGATGGAAATGTTTTCGCATAGAACACGCTGTATCATAGTTGTTATTTCAGATTGCAGTTCCATTTCATCATTTTTCGTAGGTAATAATTTTTCGAGAGGGATGTTTCTAATTTCATCCCGAGAAGCCTGAACCATGTTAAACATCTTGTTCCTCTTTGATTTACATTATCAAAGCATAGGGAAAAGCCACATCGACCTGTAGTGTAAGAGAGGACACGTAAAACGATATTGAAGGATGGTGGTATTTTATACGGAAAACTTGATTGCAAAGCTTGAAATGTACAGAAATTAAATCTTTAATTTTTTTTTAAATGACTGATTTTTGATCGAAGTTAACAGAAAGTAAGTCAAATGTAAGTTAAATTGGCAGTATTCAGGTTTATAAGTCAATCACAAACTTGACCACACACTTTACATGGTATGTAAATCATCAGATATGGATCACCCATTGTAGTCGTGTAGATGTTATAGTAACTGTACAACAACAGTAAAGAAAGACAGGCTACATACATATGTAGATAAAAATCGTTTTCATAAAAACATTTTGCAAATATTACCTTTGTGTTCTGTGTCCATGGACGTTGTCTCACTTAGATTCGATTCTTGAAAGGTTGTTCCTTGTAATTTGTTGTTAGCAGGGAACAGTGTAATGTCAGGTGACAGCACCTCGGCATCTGGTGGCATGTCTTGATAAAGTGTTGTGGATGAATCAGTATGCATGGAACCTTCATCATTGAATTCAGCATCTGCAGCAAACGAAACTGTCCGGGAGGAAAATGTAGTGGATGGCAAAAGAAGGTATTCAGAAATTTCTGATCGCCACTGTAGAACTTCATCATCATACGATTTGCGTACTCGGTCAATGGCAGTTTTAGTAGCACCTATGCCAAGGCTAATTCCGAGATGATTTAAACGAGCAAACATCTAAAAAAGAAAATGCAATTACAATTTTAAATGAGTTCTACAATAAATGTTGCTCTACCAATAATACAAAAATTTCAAAACACAAAGAATACAGAATTCTGTACAAACAAGATGGTGCAGCATTTATTCTTAGTATAAACGTATTGGTTGTATTTGCAATCAGAAAAAGGAAAATGTGGTTTGGCTTTAAATACAAGTGCAAAAAGTAACAAGAAATTGTTATACTGCAAGTATTAAATGAACTGTATACATGAACAAAATATAATTTCTAATGTACCTTAATTGAAATTGTTACTGAAATTACCTCTCTTTTGCAGCCAGACATCCACATTTGTAAACCAATTAGTTCTTGTAAGTCTGTCATTTTGGACGGTTTAAGTTGGTACAGAATTATCGACATCAAAACGCCAATAGTAGGCTTAATGGAGACATCTTTCTTTGAAGCGAGACCGAGATACCCGACAGAACGTGTTGTTGTCAAAGCCGCAGTCAGTATGCTTGTTAGCACTGGGCACTGGACCTTCATTTCTGTGTGGCGATCATTCCATGTAAAGTTACTGATGTCTTGCAGTGATTTCCCTCCTTGAAATATGGATGTTTTTTTCCTTGTAATTTTTGAAACTTCCTCCCTCACTGTTTGTTGTAAAATAGCAGTAACAGACTTCCTGAAACCAAGTCTCGATTTCATTAGTAGTTTGATTCCTCTTATGTACTGTCGGCGAGTAATGTACTTCAAAGCCCTGGCAACTTGTGTTGACAGCTGAAAGGCCTGAAATTTGTAGAAAACTTTTTAAAATTAAAAAAATTAGCTGTACATTTTTACATTATAAGCCAGTTATCTTTTTCTATGCTTAAATTTCTGTTTTTTTACTCCCAAGCTATTTTTACCAATTAAGGTCAGGTGAAGATACAAACTTGGAAGGGATTTGGTGGAGGGAGACAGAAAGGCTGTGTTCATTAAAATATTAAAAATTTACAGGTAGAACCGCAGTTACGCAACATGTAATGATAAAATGAAATGCTGTATAACCTCTGAAATTCAGTAACCTTTTGATCAGATGAAATCCGGATTTTGTTTATTTCATTGAGAACTTGCCTTCTTTCAGGACGTTTTAAAATGAAGTGTTTTATGTTTGAGAGGAACACAATGAAAAACAAGAAAGAAGAAACAAAATTACATAAAGATGCCTTCACACGAAATGTATAGCATAATTTTGTAATAAATCAGTGTAAAAAAGCATACAAATAAGTAATTGCATTTTAAAATGCCTCTTAGGCTTAATAATAAAACAGGAAATGTATCTATAATTCTCATACTTGCAGAATGATAATTCCTATTGTAAACGCTGCTAACTGTGCGATTTAGATAATGCCGGTTACAGCGTGTGTTCACATACTATAGTATGTAGGTCATGTTTATCAGAATGGCCTGCAAAACTGGTTTTCAACATTATCAGCCCAGCAGTACAATTTTGTGGTCAACAAACATTTGAATAGACCTAATCCCAAACATTTTTTTGTGAACCTGCCAAAAATATATGGGCAAGTACAAATGCACAAAGCTGAAATTATTCTTTACTGCCAGATTTCATTTTCTTCGCTAGAAATTTCGTGGGCAGGTACATTTAAACCATATAAACATATATTACCTTTGGCATTGCGTGCTTCTTGTTAAAATCCGTAACCGTTGTTGTTACTGAAGGCTAAATTGCTGCTTTATTTGAAGCTGGTTTTGGGCTCTGAAAAAGAGGAAACAAGTATGTTACATATTTTGTAAGTAACATATTATGTGTAAACGGCTTGTACTTGCAGTTAAATTTTTTATTTGTTTTTGTGAAGTTTTTTGTTAATGTAAACCCATAAGTGGAATACTAGTACATTTACCTTTAGATGCATGCTTACTTACATTCAAAATATTGCCAAGTCTAGAGTAACTTGTTAAATTCATTGTTGCAATTTGAATAAGTTGTAAACTTCGTTTTTTATTTTTGGGGATTATTGACAATTACCTTCAGTGGTGAGACAGTACGCTGCATCTTGACCTTTTGGCGGGTTGCATACGGACTTCTTATGTTAATTTTCTTGCCTAGATAACCTGTCGCAATGCAAGACTCTTTGAACGACTGTGCTGCTTCGTATTTTTTCTCCCTCGACTTTGCCATTGACGCTAACGACCACGAACATGGTGCACATAGAAAACGCTGTTTTTTCTGTTCAGGTGTTAACGTTACTCCAAGTTCTTCTTCGATAACTTGCTTAACAGTTTTATCTATTCTATTTAGTTTTGCACTAAAACTCTTTCTGTCGTACTGTTTCCCTTTTTTCGAAAATTCATTACCACAATTGCAACAAGTGTAAACAACATCCGCCATCTTTTTTATACAAAGTTTTCTCGCAGGATAGGCCTACCGCATCCGTCCAAAAAACCGATGCTACCCGAAACGAGGCATGAGCTTTTTTCCCGCAAGAGCGCGCGAGACACGACAGGAAGTCACTTTGCAGGTCAAAGCGAAAATGGCGGTTACGAGCAACGCCAATCTTCGCTTCGAAATTTAAAGTAGATATAAGAATATATTCTATCGTTATTGTGTTAATGTATTGAGCTCAAAATTGAGGAAATACGTTACTTTGTTAAGTTCAACCACCCTGGAGGTAAGTAACCGCAAGAATAAATCGTAAAACCCCCCGGTGCAAATTGCACCGGCTCTGCTCCACAGAAAGGTATAGGCTCGATTCGTAGCCCTGTTCACGCCAGTCAGGGCTACGTTATCGTATCGACTGATAACGGAGTGGAGATGGAAAAGCATACTCACCTGACTCCCTCGGTTAGAATCGAAAATACTGAGAAAATGCTGGGGACATCTCCATGTGTTTTACAAAGGTATGGGGGTTACACAAGCAATTATCAGCAAGGACCAAATTAGCTAGTGCACCTGTTATCAGCAAGGGGGAAGCACTGCATTAGATGGTAATGGAGTGGAGGGGATTTTCCTGGACACTGACAAAATTGGATTTTTTTCAAAATTTAGCTCGTGTAATGACAATTCCTTTTCTGGAAATCATACATCTGGTAATGCTGGACAAGAAAATAGTTTTTAGGGTTAGGTAGCATAGAAATATGCTGAATACTTTGCCTGACAATGCAGTCACCCAGGTTTTGGACATGGCAAAATGTGCTCAAAATCGTCATTCAAACCCTCAATACTAAAAAACTAAATGCAATACAGAGTTGGATTTGATAGTAGTTTATAAGGCATAAGACACTTTATATTTAGGTGGATATAATTTTTCACTAGAACTATCCATTAAAAAATATTGAGCCGGGACATTTGTTTTCAGCAGTTGTGCCCCTATTGAAAAAATCACCCATGTATTCAACTCATGGCCATGACCGAACCACTAATTTTTTCCCGGCTACGGCCCTGTGAATGGAAAGTCTATTTAATTGCCGACGCCAAAACCGAGGATTCCCTTGTTGCGTATACATTACTTAATGTGCAACCAAAAGTTCATAGAAAAATAACACAACTAGTGAGTTCGGCGAACAACATGAAGAGCGTCGTTTATTATAAAGTAGGTCACATATTATACAACCAATCGCCCGACAGATGGCGACACAAGACGGTATTACATAAAAATAAGAATTATAATTTCCAACATCCCTAACAATTGTAGTGTCTAACACTGTAGTGACTAGATGGATAACCTAAGGCTAAGCTCTAAATAAGAGTAATTTAAAACAGGGTCAGTTTAAAACGCCTCTGGAGGCCAAACTATTGGATCTAAAATGCCGAAATTTGGATGATCTATCAGCCATAGATTGATCGTTGAAGGCTGAACAGGAATTGATCGACGATTGATCGGTTATCGATTTTTTGATAGGTACAATGAAGTTGGGTAAACCCTGGACGGGGCCTTGGATGGTGATATGCCAGGTCACAGAGGTAATATACGACATCCAGCGTACAAAAGGTGGACCAATTAGGAGGATCCACGTCGACACTTTAAATATTTGGGAAAGCCACTTAAGAGTTGGCCGGTAGAGACAGGGCGAAAGGAAATCGCCACCCAAACCAATACTCCCATGAAAGAGCCAGCCGTGAGAGGTGATGGGACGGCTCACCTCTCAAGAGAATGGGGGAGACCAAATTCCCACCCTCCACGTGCCCGTGGTAGAGGGAGACCTAGGAAACAGTCGACTCAATATACCGGACCACTAGCTGATGTACAGGATAGGGATCCTAATTTCCAGCGTAATGGTGCCGATGGAAACGCACGGAGATCTCGTATACGCAATCAGAGAAGATGCCGCGAAGAACGCAGATCCTTATCACGGGATACGTCCAGTGATAACTCACCAGCACCAAGGCGTCTGGAGACAGTCATTCCTACGAGCGACGCCAAGATCGATTGCCTACCAACCCCACCGCGGCTAGGATTTGTTCCCGACCTAAAAGCATCGGCCTATTGGCAAGCACGGGCGAAATGGAAACGTGTACAGGAGACAGTATCTCCGGCCGATGATGAAAATGGGTACGCCACTGACAATCCGCTAGGTAGCGAGTCAAGTAATAGCGTGGAACAACCGCAAAAGTTAATAGACAATCGTCAAAGGGAGACGAGATGTCGTAGATCACCTATACGTTTTGGCGACTGGGCCATGCTGTGATACCTCCGACAGGAGCATTAGGCCGTCTGGAGAGGGAAAAGGTGTATAATTTGTAAATAGACCAGTGATAAACCGACGACGCGATGGCGTGGATTTCCATGGTTTTCACCGTTAGAGGATAAGAATCCAATAAGCCGCTGGCGGGACTCTTGGTGAACCATCGCGCCCTCGATGTGATTTTGTTTCCGTTGCTGCGAAGGTCGCCGACGATGTATATATTCCGTCAAAGCGTAAAGTACGCTGACGATGATTTCCGTGATACGTCAGGGACGATCAACGATGTTACTACCGTCATTACAAGGAGGAAGTAAGCTGACGATGATTTCCGTCGCAGCGAAGGTCGCCGACGATGTTTAAAGCCGTAAAGAGCGTCAGGAGAAGCCGACGATGATTTCCGTCGCAGCGAAGGTCGCCGACGATGTTTAATGCCGTAAAGAGCGTCAGGAGACGCCCAACGATGATTTCCGTCGCAGCGAAGGTCGCCGACGATGTTTAAAGCCTTAAAGAGCGTCAGGAGACGCCCAACGATGATTTCCGTCGCTGCGTAGGACGCCCGACGATGTTGTACCGTCATAGCGTAAGGTACGCTGACGATGATTACCGTGATCAGCAAGGTGCGATCAACGACGTTATATACAGTACAGCGTGAGGCACGCTCAACCATATTTATGCCGTCATTGCAAGGGAGTTCGCATGACGATGTTTTCGTCGCTGCATAGGACGCCGACGCCGTAACTAATGCCGTTGAAGCGAAGGTCGCTTAACGAAGTGTTACTTTTTGTATTCCGTCAAAGCGTAAGGTACGCTAACGAAGTTTTCCGTCGCTGCGAAGGTCGCCCGACGAGGTGTTTATTAATGCGTAAGGTACGCTCTGGAGTTGAATTCCGTCAATGCGTAAGGTACGGTTGACGATGTTATCCGTCGCTGCGAAGGTCGCCCGATATGGGATTTATTAATGCGTAAGGTACGCTTCACATAGTTGTATTCCGTCAATGCGTAAGGTACGGTTGACGATGTTATCCGTCGCTGCGAAGGTCGCCCGACGTGGATTTATTAATGCGTAAGGTACGCTCTACATTGTTTTTATTCCGTCATAGCGTAATGTATGCTTGACGTAATTTTTCCGTCGTTGCGTAGGACGCCGACGAAGTAACTGGTTCCGTTGATGTGTAAGGTATGCTCAACGATGTGTTAATTCCATCACTGTGCGTGGAGCACCTGACGATGATTCCATGATATGCAAAGAAGCGATCGACGATGATTCCCGTTAGCGCGTACGGGACGGCCAGCGAAGTTCTGTCGACCATCGGCGGGATGGTCGACGAAGAAATGACAAGACGCAGCATGATAACCACTCATGCATGGGGAAACGATCAACACAAGGAAGAAAGATTTGTTAAATAAACAAACGGCGACAATATGCAAGATCAACCAAAAGCAACTCGTCTAGGACAAAGCGCTTTATAAGTATTGGTCCGCATCTGTAACGGCCTAGAACGATAAGAATTTCTGTAGGAATTCTAGCGACGTGCTACATGTAGTAACCATGAGCAACAGGTGTAAACACAGCTCTATTCGTGTTACACAGGCATGCCTCGCTTTGGACAGCATGGCGCTGAGCTGGAAGCAATTATACTTTTTGTAAGCTTCGTAATTGCTCACCCCATCTGTAACCAATACACAGTTACATGTTAAACGATGCCATTTTAACAGCCAAGCTTGCCTGAGTAAAGCACGTGCTTTGACACGACAACACCCATAAGAGCAACTGGCACAAAGCCAAGGCATCTGATTGGAATGCGCGTGACGTTGGCCACGCCCCCATCGATTGTAAACGATTGTGCTGCTGTCATAATGACGCTCACTCTTCGGAAAGAACTCGATCTAGGAAGACGTGTTAAACAGAGCTGAAGAAGTCATAAAGAAACCGCATCTAGATAGAGATGACGATTGGTGCGCCAGCCAAGCTAGGAGGGGAAGGAGCAAGTAGCCCTAGCTCAGCATCCTCTACAGGAAGCTCTTCCGAGGCGGAAGACCAGGCGGCAGCACCACTGGTAAGCAAGAACGGTACGTCAGGTGACGTTTCCGCTACACTTACGACGGGAGGACCCTCTGTACCAGTACAGAGCATGTCCCCCGTCTCGACGCAGAAGTCGACACCATTCCCAGTTGGAATGGTAGTTCCTGAGGATGATGCCTTTCATGTAGGAACCCGCGATCTAGATGAGCGCATGGAGAAAGCGAGGAGAACGGATCTCCCTACGGATGCCTTCCTGGATTTCTTGGAAGACCCAAGAGCGACTCTCTCAGACGCACCACTCGTGGAGGAGGTACCCTGCAGTCAACCACTGAAGCGGAAGCTGTCCAAGGCTGATAGACAAGCCGTTCAAGCTGCTACACGGGCACCAGAGAGGAAGGGGAAGATTCTCGAACCTGAAGGACGGTCGATGCCTTCCACGCCCGCAGGGACGCCAACTACAGAGGCGGCATTTATACCGGAGTTGTCAGGGACGACTCAGCCGTCGACCATGGGGTCGACCGCTTTACCTCCTGCCTCTACTACCGCTGCAATACCGTCGACCGCGGGGTCGACCGCAGCTACGGCACGGATCAAGCCTTCTGTCGCTTTCGAAGAAGTGCAATCGACGGTGGATCGACCGTCGACCGCGTCTATCCAGGTGTCCCCTATACGGAACTGGACTAAACAACAGTCACTACAGAAACTGACTGTTCCGATCATACCGTTGAGCGATACTGTCTTACAGACACTCCAAAGGAGAAACAGTATCTCCTGTGCGAAGAAGGGAACCGCCAGTGAGCCAGGGACTCCCGCGGTTAACCCTGCGTGGGACTTAACCCCCGCGCAGTGGGCTACATTGCCGGGCCACAAGATAAGGGAGTTGTTGCTCCAAAATAATGGCTCTCGGCCACCAGGGATTGCTCCAGGGGAGCCCACCAGTCCTGCAAGTAGCAGTGACATTGAAATCCCTCCGTCAGGCACGCCAGGCGGCGTGCGACGCCAACCCACTAATGCACCTTGGACTCAACAACGCTACGTCGAGCCAGACCTTGTTAGTTCCCTCCCCACGCCACAAAGAGACGATGATGTGGATACCCTGCTCCTGTCGCCCGAAGGGGGCGAACGAGTGTCCTCTGAATCAGAAGACGAGCAGGATTTCGACTTGGAAGAATTCGAGCAGGATGCTCGCGAAAGGGAGGATTGGTCGACATGTCGACCCCCGCTGCACGGACGACAGCGGGCGGCAACGCCTAGAGATACGGCGGCAAGGGTAAAAGTACCGCCATCTCTACAGGCTCCGTGTGCGGTAATCAGCCCGCAACGTAATGGGCGAGCAGTAACGCCCCCAATCGTACTGCCTCCTACAATACCTCCGGCGCCGGAACTGAGACAAGAAGTATATGGCAATCTGACGCCATACAGACCGGCGGGACACGAACAGTCCGCGCATTTAGCGCATCCACCGGCTCAGGGGAGCCAAAAGAAACGGAAAAACCCCGACCAGCGACGCGGAGGGGCGCGCCGTCAGGGAACGGAGGATGAACGCCAGAGTAACGTTTAAAGGAGTAGGTCCCGGTCTCCATCCAATGGATGGCAGGTTGTCAGGACGGACCGCCGGGACAACAAGAGAGCGAAGAATCGCTCAGCATCACCAACGAATCCAGCAAACGTAACCAATCGGAGTCGTTACGAGGATCGGGCCGCAGCGTCGAGGCGACAGCTGGCCGCCCAAAGGAGAGCGATGATGCCTCGAGAAGTCGAGCATACGCATACGTCAAAGAAGGGCAAAAGGCATACTTATAGACGCATGGAAACGTCTACACACCCGACAGGGGGGATCCCTTCTACGATATGCCCAATACCGGATTGCCATAGAGTTTTTGAGGGGCCGCGTGACGTAGGACGTCACTGGTATGATTGCCACACGCCAGTAGTGCTATACTACTATTGCACCCTCTGCGGGATACGCTATAAACTGGGATCCGATGCACAAGGCCACGCTAGGGAAATACATTACGACATGGACAGGGTCTTGTTCCAGTCGATGACGCGCTTTAATGACGGCGCACACTACATCCCTATAGATGACTTGGATCCACAGGCGGACGTAGATTCACATATCTTCAACCGTGGAGTCATCACATACCCGCGCGATTTAGGATCTAGTTCTACAGATGTCCTATTATCCACGCGCTCGGGGAGCCGCCTACTTGAACAATTGAGAAATGGCTCGACTCCCCCCGAATCGACGCCGGTCGAGCGAATGGAGCTTGACATGGAACTTTACCGCCAGGGGCGGGATTTATGGCGCCAAGAAGTTAGGAGAGCTGCCGCTGCAATCGCAGAAGGAACGGTAGCCCCACCGCGCTCTCTCCGCGAGATAGTGCATCAACTAGAGCGGGACGAGAAGACAGAGCGCAGGGCTAGGACGAAGTCCTCCGGAGCGGAAGCACCACTGCCGGAAAAGAAAAACGTTGCACCCACGGGTGCCAGCACGGAAGCTACGTGGGATAATGATGAGTCGCCGCCGCAGACACAACAGTCGCCGCTTCCGGAGCCATCGCCGGAGCTGATAGCTCAAACACGGGCGAAACACTGGAACCAGGAAGGGTTGCCAGCAGGATATCATGAGGACCAATCGAGGAGGGTTGAGATATACGATACGATGAACTTTGCAGTAGTTGCTGCCACCAGTTCCAGTCCAGTTGGACTTATATATAGAGCCTCGCAGTTGCGACCTGTTAGTGCGATCCGAAATATTCGATCGTAGGCTTAGGATATTCTTATATAATCCTACCAATCATGTACGGAGTCAATCCCTAAAATAATTACGTTAGGTTTCTATTGACCATACCAACTCACGGACCCCGCCGCGACAAGCCAGGGGCTTTCTACAGACCGTGATGCTACTAGGAGAAGAGCACGGCACACTCCGCACGTAAGCGCTGAGCACCACATACCGGACTTCATAACTTGAACATTACCGCCTAGAATAGCGCCAGAAGGCGCGGCGATGGATATGATACACGATGAAAACCGCCACACGGTTAGTGGCTATAGATCTGCTAGTGTTTACTAGCACGGGGCTACGCTTAGGAAATGCGTTGCGTGGTTACGCGCCCCCTTATGAAGACGACCCGGACACCTTCGCCAGCCAGTTGCCAGAGAAATTACTTCGCGGGACAAGGACTAGGGATCCTCATCGGGACACCGATCTCCGTGGGACACATATGCGGCTTCAACCAGGTTAAGTCTGTGTAAGTAGAGTGTTTGAGCCGGTTAGGAACGAGTACTTGTAAATATGTTAGTAGTCATATTATGTGTTCTTGGCATCCCGTGCTATCGGAGCTATACCAGCGTTTGCACGGTAGGGTGAAGCCTTTATAAGTGTCAGAGGATGCTTTGCTGCTAACCGAGATGTCCGGTGTGCCCACTTAATGGTCCACCTTGTTCTGACTTTCTTCTATTTTCTAGTTCGTCATAACTTTGTTCTACGTTTTACTGTTTAGTAATGCAAATTGTTAACCGCTAAAAACGCATTGTTTTGCACGGGGGGTAGCGGCCGTGATTTCACTTGTCACTTGTTCTAGTTCGTACTCGTTGCCTACTTTCGTAAATGGTAAGCGGTGTTTGCAATAACCCGGTCCGAATCCTGGTCTGGTGGTTATTACCGCATAATACGTGATCGTGCACTTTTCAAGGTAAAGGAGCCTTAAAACAAAAAATTACACAACGCAAGGTACTCTGAAATAATTCCTTGCGACTCGCGTTGCACCGTTTGGATTGCTCAGGGAGCTGGTGCCTTAAACATTTTACTCGGTGAACGCATAAGCCTTCCCGCTTATGAGTCGTGTGCACTTTCATTGATAATTACCGGCGTAGGGTGTGCTCTACATGGCGTTTGTGTTTGTGAATCTCACCAGAACCATCCTGTATCAGGGCGTTTACGATTGGTTGCAGGGCCAGTCGAGGACGCCTGGATGGAGAAGGGGGGAGTGTGACGGTGTTAGTCCTGTTGCAGGTCTGGTTCTTGCTTGTCTATTAAATGTTAACTAAGTGGAAGCATCTAACCTGATTTTCACGGTAGCGTCATAGCATCGATGGCCTATTACTAGTTGATGAATGGAATTGCATTCTTCAGCTTCTTTCGGCACTCGACAGTGACTTACGTCACTGTCTCTAATCCTTTTAATAAGTCACATGACTTCCTACACATTTCACAGTGTAGCTTTCGGCATCTAACAGTCTAAGTTCAGCTGTTAGGTTAGTCCGCCGCCTAGCCTGTAGTAAGCTTTGATTATTAGCGTAGGTAAATGGTTGTCGGCCAGGCTAGAGCGACGAACTAACAATTCCTTATTTGGTAAGGTTGTGCTCTGCTCGCACAACTGTCGATGATATGACTCACCATAGCCTGTCTGAGGCGATCCAATGAGAGGGCTGTAAAGTCACCGCTCTCATCGTTTAGCGCTGCTTTCCGCTTTTATCTGTGTAGTTGAATCTGAGAGCATCCTGGGAACGGACGTGTCTCTGTGGCGTTCCGCCACCTACTCTGGTTAGAGTACAGTCTGGACCAACTGTTTATGTTGGCGAGACTACGGACCAAGCTGGCTCCGAGCTGGTGGGTAACCAGCTCGGACAGAGCAAGGTAAAGAGCAAGGACTAGACAGGATTATGCTTGTCTTGTGGAGACAGGAAACTCCACGACGTACCTCTGCGAAGGGCCTTGTGTCCCTTTGGGACTGGCAGCCAGTTCACATGTATATGTAACCCTGAATAAACAACCGTCTTCGTCTTCCATAAGTACCTGGCTACATAGTTTATTTGGTAGTTGTCTCAGACGTGACATACGGGACGATAGTGACGGCAAACCCGACGGTTGACCACGGGGTCGCCGCCGGTACGACACATACGGACGATGCGGGATCTACAGGAGATCAGCGACCAGCGACACCTCAGTGAGGAACCCTGATGGTGTGCTGCCAGTTGACGGCACCGCGATGCAGGGCATCGGGGGTGCGTCACCAGCGTCGCCTAGCATCGCAATAATAGTACATGAATACCCATCGACCACGGGGTCGATGACGGGACGTGCGTCGACCAGGGGGTCGACCACCAACGCCATATCATTGACGCGGTCGATGATTTACTACCCGTCGACCACGGGGTCGACGGTCGACACGTTCCATACGGACGTACGTTCGCCGGCGGGAGCGCCGACGGTCGGTGACTCGGCGACCACGGGGTCGACCAAGCAATGCACCGAAATACCCATCGACCACGGGGTCGACGGAAGTTTACTAACAGGACTGCGCCTTTGGGACAGGAATGGCCAGCCTAAACCTCTTCAGCATACGACAGGACTGAAGAGGGCCGAATATAGTGGTGCCCCCTCTACGGAGCAGCGCCACCTACGAGTCGATGTTGCGAGGCCGTCGACTAACCCCTACACCGCAGACGGACTGACCACTTCAGGCAGTTTGGATACGAACTGCAGGGCACGAGGGCTGCATGGGCCAGCCTGGACCTCAGGTCCGAAGTTTATGCTCCCCTTGTTAGGTCGCGATCACGGCCAGGGGAAAAGCCAAACGCCACACTGTATTAATATTAAAAATGTTTTCTCACACAATACAGTGTTGCTTCTAGGATTTTGAGTTCTAGGAATATATGTTAAAGACCATGTGTATATACTCATTACTGTTATGTATATATGTGTATGAAACAAAAGTCTACACTAAGTACACAACGTTACTACATGTAATATACTGTTCGTTATCCTTACTGTGAGTTCGTGATAAAGAATATAGAGGTATAAAAGCACTCTAAATATTGAAACTGCCAGATTAATTCAAACACCCCGGCATTATAAGGGATCAAATATGGACTCAAACGGGATAGCTGTATAAACAACATCTATCAACACAGTTCTGCTTAGTGACCCGGGTCACTACAAGATCATGAAGAGATCATTCTCCTATTTAGATAATAAGATTCTGCTAAAAAAACGGTTAAGATTGCTAATGGCTCTCCTTGGAAATTTTAGGAGAGTGGTTTGGAGCTCCCCTAGGTATTTCAAATCTAAAGCACTGAAAGTTACAGGTACCGCAATCCGCCACAGTCAGCGAAATTGCATACTTATCAGAATTCGTCAAATTGGAAACCCACACATGAACAGTTAACACCCCAATCTCACAATATATGAAGCACATACTCTGAAAACGGATGACGTACATTACCCATGCCGATCCTGTTCTCCGGAAGTTTTGAAAACTATCTTGTAAGTTGTATCGTGTATCTTGGGTTCGTCTCTTGAATTGCACAAGGCACAATTTCTTGTTCTGAATGTGCAGGGAATTCCTATGAAGAAAATCAGACATAGTAAAATTAGTATCCAACACAGTTTTGTTTAAAACAAATCGTTCATTTTCGTTAGATATAAAACCTATAATCTACTTTCTCGAATTGCACCAGGGTTAGTCCAGAAATCTGGACTCTGCTTAGTGTCTGGACTACACCAGGGTTTCAACAATTTAATTGTTTAGATTAAAAATGAGAAGAAAAGTGTGTGTTGCTCACCTGTATGGCTGAAGTGCGAAGTGTAGGATTAGATAAGGCTTGGAGACGAAACACTAACACTAACAACGTAGACTTGTCACTAAATACAAGGTAAGCAACAGGTAGGTATGCATGTTGTAATAATTATTGAAAACACAAAATCTAATACAGCTGGCTTTGTAACAATTCGCGAGGAAAAATCAGACCAGCATGTTTCGGTAAATCTAAAGGAAAAATTTGTTAAGCTATGGTGCAGGGCTGTATCGAAAGTCATGAAAAACGGAGAGCATTCATTTAAAACACAAAGGTCACATATTTTGGCATGGAACAATGTTAACACCCAATTTAATATGAAATTTGTTGGCCGTGGGCATTTTAAATTTCTACCTATATCGGTTACATGCACACCGGGAGTTCGAATCTCGGGCAAGCCAGCTGGCACAACAAACTTTCCTGATGACCACTACCACGTGGTACCCAAGCCTGGCGTGGACTCCGATAATACGTACTGGTCCGTCTGTACGGCAGTAGCGGAAAGCAATATGATCAGAAGTTTCCATCCAGTTTATCGCCAGGCTTTAATCACAGCAAAAGCATTTCTTGATCCTCGAGTACATGATTGTCATTATAAGTGTGGAAACATATTGAATAATGACGAGTTGCTTACAGACAGTGACGTTACATATTTACGTGCAGTTAACATAGACGTCATTCAGCTGTATATTGACACTCGCTTTAAGCATAGGAAACTAATCGACTCCTACCTACTAAAACTTGCGCTGTGTCATGTTGCATCACTCAACCCAGCGGATCCGTTGCCGTTCCCAGTAATGATTCATAAAATATTTTAGTATGTACAATCGTGTACAAATAATCGCAACATGCCGCATCCGTATATTGATAATTTCAATGTTTTGGCCGAGGAGAGCGGTAAAACAATCTCATACGTGCCGGTCGCATATTTGCGTGAGCGGCACGTGGATGAGTTACTGGGACGTCTTGACAGTGGTACGCTGGTGAGTGAGAGCGGACTTATAGAGTTCAGCGCTGAGGAGCTGTGGGAGAAGATGGAGGAGTCGGTCAGTGCAGCATGGCCTAAACTTGTAGCAGATATCAAATGCTCGTTTATTGATGCTTGTATTGCACTGGGTCGTTGAAAGGTTGTTGTTTTCTCATCTCAGGCATCATAGAATCGTAGAGTTGTAAAGTTGTTGATCTCCGCTCCGGAATCGTGACATCGTAGATGATTGCAGCAAGAAGTAGAGATTGTAGAAATCGTACCAGATTGTAGCATTGTAGAATTGTAGTTGTTAGCTGCGTAGAGTTGTAAATGGTAGCAGATTGTAACAAAGAGTACTTTTATTCATTAGTTTATTTGTTTATCACGTGTTGTAAATTATTGCGATATCACAAGTACTCAATGAATTGCCGGTATGAAATTAATATGTATTTTTTAAATAAATGAATGCTAGACTTTTGTGTAATTTCAAAACATTTTCTATTACATTCTTGGATTCTGTTTTAATAATGAAGTACTTGCACACTTTACATGGCAGCGATCTACTTGTAATCAAATCAATCTTTTACGGCAATGCCGTTGCCATAGCGATGCAAATAGAGTTGCTCTAGAATTTCGCATTGGACCCGGTCGGTCTTCTTTCCTACTTTCTTCTGCCATTGCTAATCATAATAATTTAAAAGTTCGCAGGAATCGGGTTTACTGCTGAAGTTCGTTATAGCTCGCATTTTATATTCTTCAAAACAAACTACGTACACGAATGCACGACCTACAATATTTTTAATATCATTTTAAGCATTTCTTGAGATATAAATTTTGTGTATACACAGAATTAAGAAAGCATTAACTAACTGCGAACGTTCAGTCAATCAATCTATCTATCTATTTACCTATCTATCTATCTATCTTTCTATCTATCTATCTATCTGTGTATCTATTAATCAATCAAGCTTTCTATCTATCAATCATTAAATCTACCTATCAATCAATCTATCTATCAATCCATGCAACCATCCATCCATTCATGCTTCCATGTGTGTATGTTAGTGTGTGTGTGTGTGCGTGCACGCATCCGTCCGCGCGTGCGTGCGTGCGTGCATATCTGTGTGTGTGGGTGTGCGTGTGTGTGTGTGTGAGAGAGTGAGTGTGTGTGTGCGCGTGTGAGTGCGTGCGTGGGCAGCATAAAGCCACGTGCCAAAATGTGTTTTGGGAAAGGTGGCTGCCAATAATCATGTCATGTATTCACAATTTTCGTGGGGTGCATGGAAACTGCCCCTCCTTCCTCCTCTTCCTCTCTCGCCTGCTCAGCAGTTGAGGCTACGTGACCGAGCTGGGGTCGCGGGATGGCAGGTAGACATGAGTTCATCGGGTGAGTCAACGTGAAATGACAGGTGCAATAATGCTATTGTAGACGCATTATGCGCACTACGGAAGTAGAGGTTCTGCAAGAGACTATAGAGAGAAGACAAGACAAGAAGTAACGTGAACTAGCGTTTCACTCAACCTCTAATACGATACATAAATTCTCTCAGTGCACTATTGAACAAGAGAAAGCATTTACTACTACAGTAACCGTATCACGCACTCAACAGTAATTTACACAAACATGAGCCTATACATGTCTGGTCAACTTAACTGTATTAATATTAAAAATGTTTTCTCACACAATACAGTGTTGCTTCTAGGATTTTGAGTTCTAGGAATATATGTTAAAGACCATGTGTATATACTCATTACTGTTATGTATATATGTGTATGAAACAAAAGTCTACACTAAGTACACAACGTTACTACATGTAATATACTGTTCGTTATCCTTACTGTGAGTTCGTGATAAAGAATATAGAGGTATAAAAGCACACTAAATATTGAAACTGCCAGATTAATTCAAACACCCCGGCATTATAGGGGATCAAATATGGACTCAAACGGGATAGCTGTATAAACAACATCTATCAACACAGTTCTGCTTAGTGACCACCCTAGGATCACTACAAGATCATGAAGAGATCATTCTCCTATTTAGATAATAAGATTCTGCTAAAAAAACGGTTAAGATTGCTAATGGCTCTCCTTGGAAATTTTAGGAGAGTGGTTTGGAGCTCCCCTAGGTATTTCAAATCTAAAGCACTGAAAGTTACAGGTACCGCAATCCGCCACAGTCAGCGAAATTGCATACTTATCAGAATTCGTCAAATTGGAAACCCACACATGAACAGTTAACACCCCAATCTCACAATATATGAAGCACATACTCTGAAAACGGATGACGTACATTACCCATGCCGATCCTGTTCTCCGGAAGTTTTGAAAACTATCTTGTAAGTTGTATCGTGTATCTTGGGTTCGTCTCTTGAATTGCACAAGGCACAATTTCTTGTTCTGAATGTGCAGGGAATTCCTATGAAGAAAATCAGACATAGTAAAATTAGTATCCAACACAGTTTTGTTTAAAACAAATCGCTCATTTTCGTTAGATATAAAACCTATAATCTACTTTCTCGAATTGCACCAGGGTTAGTCCAGAAATCTGGACTCTGCTTAGTGTCTGGACTACACCAGGGTTTCAACAATTTAATTGTTTAGATTAAAAATGAGAAGAAAAGTGTGTGTTGCTCACCTGTATGGCTGAAGTGCGAAGTGTAGGATTAGATAAGGCTTGGAGACGAAACACTAACACTAACAACGTAGACTTGTCACTAAATACAAGGTAAGCAACAGGTAGGTATGCATGTTGTACACAAACTTACAATCTTGCACGAACTTGCAATTTTAGTGGATCCGCAGTTTGTGCAACCAACAAAGTTTTACCAACAACAATGCAAAGTTTTAAACTCAAAGATTACTTGAAGACACTTAAATGTGAAGATTCGGCTTTTATATTCAAATGCAAGTCATCTATGATTGACCTGAAAGGGTACTTCAAAAGGAAATACGAAAAACAAGAGTGTGATTTTTGTGAGACTAGAGAAAAAGAAACGATAGAACATATGTACAAATGTCGTTTTTATAGTGATCTATGTAATAACTCTCTAATACAAGACTGGTATTCCGATGATGTGTATACACTCCAACGTGCCGTAACATTCATTAAAACTGCCTTAGAGAAAAGATCGTTATATTGTCTAACATATTCGTAGCATTAGGAATGAAAGCAATTAATTTTTATAAACCAAAAAAAGTGGGGGGAAAAAGAAGAAGCTAGCTCGCCTCTGTGGGTGTGTGTACCTGTCTCTATTACATTGCAGGTTGAGCCGGGGGAAATCTCCGTCAGCACTGGATACGATACGATACGATACGAACCAATCTCGAAATTGTGCAAAGACTGTTAAATATTTTAACAATGATAAAATATTATTATAAAAACATTGCAAAATATTTAATAAACAAATCCAATCATTACGATCTCATTAACATTATTTTAACATTTTATAACTCATTTCGAATTTAACTTGAGGTATATTCGAATCAGAGGTTTGCTCGCCAGTGGTTTTGGTTTGCATCATGGCATGTATTATACCCACTGATCTCTATAATATAATCTGGATAGAGCATTGGCCTATCCGCGCTTAACATGACAGTGACGCAAGAGCGCCATCTTCCAACCACTCTGTAAAGCTGAATCTGCCGGTCTGTGCCCCACAACATTTCAAATGAAAAATAAGAAAACGCGACTTATTCTATTATTCAAATTAGCATAAAAAAAAACTTTGATCCATACTTAAGAGATTATATAAATATGGATATGTATATAGATACATGTATGGAGCTAAG
>NW_014577825.1:83843-86222 GCF_000485595.1 Priapulus caudatus
AATGTAATTGAACATCGATTTATAATAAATCATGTTTGTTTTTTACTCGAGCACCTTTCGAGTGTCGTCTGCATATAATTATTCTACTGTTGTTAGCAGTCAGCTGGTAAGCTGCGGACCCTAACTCGCCGTTGGTCGGCGCTGGTGTCGCGCGTGGGACATCGAAACTGTATGGCAAGCATAGCGGCTGTCCCATCTTATTGTATATGATCTTTGATTATACTATAGTATGATACTATAATACTATTACTATGTATTATATTATGATAATATAAGTTATAAAATTATCATATTGCGAGAACTGTAGTCTAGACGTAGTCGTAGATGCTGAGAATTATTTATGCACGTTAAATTGTTGTGTTCATATCAGAGGAAATTAGATCTAGAAATAGAATATATTACTATTGTTAGAATGTTACTCAATTTAGCTGTACATAAGTCAAAGAGACTTCTTGGCCCTGCAATCCAAAGGCCAGTGACGTGATCTGCAATAGCATCACTGGAGCCAGGTATAGATCCAGGTATAAACATTAATATAGTCAGTGACAATCTTGATACTACTAGTGCGCCCCCCGATGGGCGAAATGTGTAGATTATTTACTTGTTTTTTTATAATTAGGCACTAGATGATGTACCGGCTGTTATATAAGTTGACTAATTTGTTTTTAAGAAGTTGATATCAATACGGGCGCCATATGAATAACCTGGAAATTTATTCGTACGTCTGTGTTATGTGCATGCCCCCCACAATTTTAGGGTGGATTGTAATCCATTTAAATAATTAAAGTTTTAAGAATAGCTTCAGTTTTCGAAACTTGCACAGGCACTTAAAACACGTATAACTATAATTTATATAACACAGATGTACAAATAAAGTTCCGGGTTAATCATACGGCCTCCCGTATGCATATCATTGGCATTGTTTTTATAGAAATATTCTAAACTAGTGACAGTGCAATGTATAATACTCCATAAATTCTGTAAATTATTTATTGGTGTATTACATAGTCTAATGCCCCCGAACTAACTACTTGGTAATATAATAGCGAACCTTTTCATACTACAGGCTATTATTAATAGTATTATTAAAATTTAAACGTGTACAAAATACCATAATTTCCTACAACAACTTCAAGTTATAACTACCTATCTATCTATATACTGACACATGCCTCTTAAGTAGGTATTAGGAGCAGGCAGGAGTAGCAAGCGGTTCTACTAATTTAATTCACAGATTGCTAGTAAGTTATAAGAGAATATATGTGTATATAAAGATAAATTTGTTACATTACATGGCAAGAATTTGGATCATGCCTTTCAGATAGGAAAACCCAAGAATAAATCTGGAAGGAAAAACCTATCATTCTACGTACCCCTGCTACCAGGTTTAAACCTACGACGTACGTGTATACCAGCAGATGGGCACCAGCAGTAAATAGGATAGTTTCGTTCCAGTATACTATCCACTTGACCAACTGTGCCAGTTTAAACTAGTTTAACTTCTTACCAGTAATAACAAACTGTATAGGAAATTTGCATAAATCAGATACTACACAAGTGACAGTGTCCTTAAATATGTTAAGCTGCAGCTACATTTTGGGTTGAGATACTTCATCTTATTAAACACTGTGGAGTCCTCTTCTCATATTGTTGTTGCGGCTTATTGAAGCTACAAATGGGACAGCTGGCACTTAGTACATGGTCTAAAACATTGTTGAATGTTTTTATATGTTCTCTTTACTTTTTCAGTTGTGTGGGATGCTTAGGTTCACAGCTACTTTATGCAGCTAGGACATTCTACATGTAATAATTTTCATATTTATTCTGTAAAACTCAGAACGGAAGTCTCAAGGTTTTTTTTCAGGATAATGTATGAAGAGCTGAGACCTAAGAGCTTTAATCATATTCAAACTACAAAGAAATATCATAATTGATATCGGCATAATTGTAAGTTTGTGCAACGAATTACGTTGACCAAACTTGAAATTTCGTTAGTCTTTATCAATTATTTAATAAGAAGAGGGAATTTCTTGATTAAAACGCCAAACACATTGCTTAGAGAAAGTAGATAAATTGATAGTAAGGGTATAATGATTGATATCGGCATAATTGTAAGTTTGTGCAACGAATTACGTTGACCAAACTTGAAATTTCGTTAGTCTTTATCAATTATTTTATAAGAAGAGGGAATTTCTTGATTAAAACGCCAAACACATTGCTTAGAGAAAGTAGATAAATTGATAGTAAGGGTATAATGATTGATATTGGTATAATTGTAAGTTTGTGCAACGAATTACGTTGCACAAACTTGAAATTTCTTTATTTTACATCATATCATATGAACAAGTCATCAAATTTCTAGATTTAAAAGCCAAACAC
>NW_014577825.1:90056-92446 GCF_000485595.1 Priapulus caudatus
GGCATAATTGGATTGATATCGGCATAATTGTAAGTTTGTGCAACGAATTACGTTGCACAAACTTGAAATTTCTTTATTTTACATCATATCATATGAACAAGTCATCAAATTTCTAGATTTAAAAGCCAAACACCTTGCCTAGAGAAAGTAGATAAATTTATAGTAAGGATATAATGATTGATATTGGCATAATTTCAACTTTGTGCAATGTAATTCATTGCACAAACTTACAATTATGCCAATATCAATCATTATACCCTTCCTATTAATATGAAACCTGTAAGCAAGCAGTTTGGCATTTTAATCGAGAAATTTCATCTTCCTATGAAGGCAGTTGATATTAAATACTAACGAAATTTCAAGTTTGTGCAACGTAATTCATTGCACAAACTTACAATTATGCCAATATCAATCATTATACCCTTCCTATTACTGTTATAACACTGTATATATAATCTAGAAATTGTAACAGAAATGCTTAGTTTAGTGCAAACCTGTATTTATCATTCTGAGCTTCAAATGTTACCCTCTACTTCGAATTAATTGCAGTCCAACATGGTACACGCAGGAACGAAAAGTTGTATCTTTACTGAGATCCAAAAAAGAAGAGTTGAAGGTAACACAAATTAACTCTGTAAAATGTTTTTTTTATCATTTATTTAGAGGAAATCTTGTGTAGTCAGTATTATGTTATAATGTCATTATTTTTAAAACTATTACTTTCAATACTTTCAGAAAATTGTTAAAGAACTAATCAAAACACATTCACCAACACCGTCCTATAGACAAAAAAGATTCACGAAAAATACTCCACGAGACCTGCAATCTTTGAAAGTTATCAATGGTCTTTTGCTGTTACCAGAGAAAATTGTATGTATTATTAGTTCCATAGTTTGATTTTAGTATGTATACGTACGTATTTACGTATGTACGTATGTATGTATGTATGTATGTATGTATGTATGTATGTATGTATACATTTATTAAAATAATAAATAATTTTAATTGTAATTTTAAACTTTTTTATTTTGTGTATTTTTTTGGGGGGGGGCCTTATAAATGGTCGTCGCGACATGCTGATTAAGAATATATATGGTGTTGGGGTGAGCTCTTACGGAGGGGGGAGAGGATAGACAGAAGGACAGACACAAAAACCGACTCGCCCTTTATGTAAGAGATATACTATTATATGAATACATTCGCCACAAATAAGAGGGTCCCGATGGGGTTTAGTGCGAGTCTGTGAAATGGTCGTATTTTTTACCGTTAGCGTAAAAATCGATTTAATTTTAGCGTCAGACGTGATATTTTGATTGGAGTGACTCGTAATACCCTGCTAGAAATTAAAGTTATCGTGAACGCATCTGTTTATTTACCGTGAACAGTTATACTTTATTTAGCGTTTAGCGTAAATTTATTTTACATTGATTTTAAATGGATTTTTGATTTCTTGGTTCACCATTTTCACACACTGTCATCCAGTAAAAAACTGGTCCTCGTCTCGACATATGTCTATTGAGATATCTATACTTACAAGAAATTACTACATTGAAGGCAATTGAGCTAATGAAATAAGAACCAGTCATAACAGTACTAAATTAAGATCTCATAAATATAGGGTTGTAGGACTGTCACATATTTAGGCTTTGGTATTGTGTGGTACTATATAACTTGCAAAATTTAGTATTGAAATATTTACTGAGAAATGAGAAAAGGGCCAGAAATTTACTGTGAACTGAGATTTAGGGTATACCCATCAGAAGGCTCAAGTAACCCCTTCGCTTACGTACTTTACTTTCGCTAAGCACTACGTACGTTCCCAGCAAACACGGAACATTCTCGTAACATTCGCTGGAGGTTCTAGTTTGGTTACATTAGCCAAAAATATTCTAAGAACATTCCCATATCGTTATGCATTCATTGGTTTTACTTGGTGAGAGAGTTATGTTCTTGGAATGTTCGGAAAACGTTAACCGTCCTCGGATGGGTTCGAAACTCCTAATTGCCGTTTTTGTGATGTTGCAAACTATAGCACAGGTATCAAATGTATTTTTGTTCCCAGTGGCTACGGGGACGGTAGCCGTATCTTAATGTCTCGAGGCTACGGATACGGTAGTGCATTTGCGCATGCATCGCTTTCCCACAAAATAATGTCGTTCACTAGCTATTAATTAATCTCCAGCCTAAGTAATTAATTAATTAATTAATTATTAATTAATTAATTAGCTAGCCTACACTAGTTGTTTGGGATTGATTGTCAGTTCAGAAACAGTTCAGTTCAGTTTGTTATTGAAAGCCAAAGGTTATATATACACCATAGATGAATTTATCTGTGTTTAGACGCTATCATATACGACTCGAGTCGCTTTATATATAGTTAGTGTTAAGGT
>NW_014577825.1:93883-104161 GCF_000485595.1 Priapulus caudatus
TGTATGTATGTATGTATGTATGTATGTATGTATGTATGTATGTATGTATGTATGTATGAGTATCGGTATCTCCCAGAGTTTGTTAGTCTTACCATGAGAGCAGACTGATGTTTTGCAAGTTGTTTTATCCCATTTCAGTCTGGCAAGCACTTTTAAGTAACAAAACAGGAAGTCAGGATGATTTTTTGTCAAAAGTCAGGAGATAACTAAGAGTTACCTGATTAAAAACTTGTTTGTTTTGGTGGAAAAATTTGTTTTCCTAACTGAAATTTGTCACATTAATGTCTGTAAGAAAATCAGTTTACATATTTTTTAACAAACAACTTCATAATTTCACAACTTGAAATTATAACAAACGATCTGACAATTTAATAAGTAATATAACTAATAACTGTAATTAATAGATTATTCAACAAATACCTTGTATATTTGCATATACTTTGGCTGTTTAGCATTCTTTGATGGTTAAAAAATTAAATGTCTTTCCATTTCTAAAATTTTCTAGATGCCTCGGATACGGCTATACATCCAAAACTACATTGTTGGAGGCACGATTTCTTACAAACAGTTTGATTTGGTTGTTTACCCAGAGGTAAATGTATTTTGATAATTCAGTGTTTTTAAATTAGCCTGAATATTAAATGTCAAGACTAACAACTAAACTTCAAACTATAGGTTTATGTAGCAACGATATGTCTGTTTTGTATTAGTTGTATTCATTTTTTGTGACTGATTCCTTATAAACAGTGATGTTATTGTTCATCCAGAGGAAAATTTAGTGTGATATGATACTGTAATTAACTCTTAAAGTAGTGAGAATTTCAAACTTTCATATTAAGGATACACAATTATATCGCAAAATGATGTTTGGTTATCATTATTTGTTTACATTTTTTACACCTAAACGTTTCTGTCTTGGGTATTCTTTTTAGGTACTTATCAGACTAATAATGCATATTGAGCAAGTAAACAAATTTGAAGCCGACTACCTACTCCAGCATCACGGACTACCAAAAAAGTCATTGTCAAAAGCAACAACTTAAATGAAACGCTTAAATGAAAAGACCTGGGCTCCAACATATATTTTTGTTTAGCCAATTGGCTAAAGTCCAACAAAAAATGTTAGCTAACAGAAATTTTCTTTAGCCAAACTTGACTAAAACGGTAATAAGCATTTTAGCCAATTTATCATGGTCCTATTCATGCCAACCAATGTATTATAGTATTTGAAAAATGTCTACAACTATATATAGTAAGCCTATATTACAAATAATAATTTAAACAATGTATTTCTCCTTTTGTATACTGATATTATATTGTTTGAAGTTTTGCATGGCGAAGTAAAATAATAATCATAAGACTTGCGGAACACCACGTAGATACACTACGTGGTGTACCGCAAGTCTTATGATTATTATTATACTGATACTGTATTTGATTTGTTTCAATCATGTAAGGCTTATCACTCATTTGGATACCGCATTTGGATGGCTAAGAACGGATTACGCCAAGTCTCTCTCAGTGGTTACCATGGCATTAAACTCTCTGCGTTTTCTGGCATTTGCCCAGATTTCAAAAGCTCTGTCATACTCAAAGGCTTCGATTTCTGGAGATTCCAAGTACTGGAGCATTAAATTATGTATGTGAGGGACTGTCAGCATATTCCTGGCTTCGGTTTTGATAGTGTTGTATCCTGATATCCCTCTCTCGCAACTGACAGATGTCACTGGTAATGCCAGGCCTATGGCTGCTTATAGTTTGCTGAAGTTTGGGTATGCTATCCTGTTTTCATTGATGAACTGGGACATCACTTCTGCCAGGTCACACATAGCAAACCTGTCACTCACTAAAATGATCTTTAATAGATTCCAGTCAGCTCTAGCTTCTTCAGGAGATACAACATGTGCATATGTGGTAAAGAGTGTTTGAAGATGACCCTCCTGCTGATCACTTGTCATATCCTGCAGATGCGTTGGATACAGCACCATGAATGCATCCATTATGTGAACGTCTGGGAAAGTAGAAGATAACTGAGTGACAATAGCATCAACAAATGAGGTAGTTGCTTCTTTGAATTGCTGTTGATGCTTCACAGCATCCTTTAGGTCATGTGTTTTGTACAACACATACCCAGATCTACACGGTTCAGCTGGCAGGATAGTATCAATTTCTTTTGAGTAAGGGGCCGGTGTAGTGAGCAATACTTGGATAGCAATGATGGCAGCATCAATTTGGGGCTTGATGTGGCCGTATGTGATACTCTGCTTCTGCATGGACAAGGACAGCAACCCAAGAATTCCAATGGCATCTGCAAGAAAATGAGTCATTCGTAAAAACTTCACAGTGGCCATGTGGTTCATAACACCATGGAGAACTGCCTGTCCTTCTGCAGTGCGTTCAACTCCAGCTGCTTCCAAAGATGATATAACAGATGCATCCTGTCAAGGCTTGCACACTGTTTTGGAACGCGAGCCATCTAGTGAAGAATACCTGCGTTATCTTATTTGCCTGTTCTTGATTGAGGTCCTTGCTATTAGCAAGAATCCTTTGCAGCTTTGGTGAGAATTTCAAGGCTTTTGCGAAGGTGTTGAGGATCGATATATATTTTACAATATATGGCACCTTGTTGGCAGCTTTTTCACTGGCTAGTTGCAATCTGTGCGCCATACAGTGGGTTGTCACTAGGTTGGGGACATCTTTCTTGAATCTGTAATCAAGAACACAATGCTTTCTATTAATCATTTATTTTGGTCGAAAAGCAAAATAAAATATGTCATTATATAAAATTTGTCAAATGATAACCAATTTACTTGCCTTGTAGCTACTCCTTTGTGGACACCCAACATTACACTTGCCCCATCTGTGGCTAGACCAATTATGTTTGTTCTGTCAAGATCTGTAATTGCATCATTAGCTACTCTGTATATTTCATTTGCATCAGTCATCTGTAACTGCCGAACTTTGTAGTATTTGGTTGCCACTTTGCCATCACTATCCACAAAACGGATATATATGTATATCTGGTAAGGTAAGAATACATAATAATAATCAATCATTAATTCTTAGTTTGGAAATTACAATGGCATAACATTTTAGCATTGTATATCTTTTATAAATTGTGTTCCCCAGTCTCTTGTTGAGTACAATTTAATTAATTTAAGCTGCTTAACCAGTTAAAATATTAAAACATCGAAGCACGCACCAATATTGACAAATCACTGACATATGTAGCTTCATCCATCTCAATGAATAGAATGGATAAGGACTTCTTGCTCTTTCAGAAGATAGATTTTCAGAAATCACTGTGGCCATTGTCTTATATAGATCGTTAATGGAGTCAATGAGCTGATAGTAGTTGCTCTCTGAAGATGGTGGCAGTGCCTGTAAGCTGGTAGCACCCTTTGAGAGAAAAATAGCAATCAGCTTAGAGTATATGTATAATGAATTAACCATTAACCAATATGTGTATTAAAAATTTACTGTGCAATATACATCTTTCCAAAAATGATAGTGCTTGGATTTGGGATAGAGTCTAGTTGTGATTCTCTGTTGTATTAATTAAGTACTTGTGTGTGTCAAAATTCTATCCCTAATTGAGCTACACGGCTGTCTCCAAGCACAACCTAATTTTCGGAAATGTATAAAGCAAAATTGTCATTAATACGTACATTGAATATTTGTAGTCTGATCAGCTTGGTATTCTTGCTAGATGGAATAGCTTCCTCTGCTTGAATCAGTACTGTTGCCATCTGTGCTATGATCGCTGCTTTCGATGAATCATAAGTGTTTGCTTTGGCACGTCTCATATCGGACACAAGCTTAGGGATTTTTTTCGCATCTTTGTGATCGACTTGAAACTGAAAGTAAAGATAACAGAACTAAACACGGCTGGTTCAAATGTATTTGTGTTTGTTAATATTTAATGTTTGTATGTATACAATGTTTGTATATTTATATCTATCACAGTTTGGTCAAAATAAATATCAAATTGAATTGAATTATTATGACTTGTAAACTATTTTCATCTATTGTAAAAAATTAAATCATGTAATGATTGTCAGAAAGCTTACCTGCGATTGATAGGGAGAAACTGTTGAATAAACAATTTCCATTGCCTGTAGATTTTACAGCTTTAAACTTTGCATGATCTTCATGTGGTAATATTAGCAAAGTCACTCGGAATAAGGTTAGTAGATAATTAATCTAATTCCATGTTTTGGCCAGATTTAATTCCTGAAATAAAACGCTTTCTGTGACATTTGCGTGACTTCAGAGCACTTCTGATATTGTGTATTGTTTCTCTCTGCGCGACTTACTTGCAGTATTTTCTAGTTACACCCCTTGACTAACGAATTGTCTGACCCAATAATCAGTCTGTGATGCCTAGACGTTTTAACATTGTTCTCTTCATGCCCACACATGAAAACTGCGAGCGGCATAACTTCATATAGTTGATAAATAATAACGAAATTTGAAGTTTGTGCAACGTAATTCATTGCACAAACTTACAATTATGCAAATATCAATCATTATATCCTTAATATTATTTTATCAACCTTTTCTAAGCTTTTTGTTTGGCTTTTAAATCTAGAAATTTGATGACTTGTTCATATAATATGATGTCAAATCACGAAATTTCAAGTTTGTGCAACGTAATTCATTGCACAAACTTACAATTATGCAAATATAAATCATTATATCCTTATTATTAATATATAAACCTTCTGTAAGCAAAGAGTTTGGCATTTTAATCGAGAAATTTAAGAAATTTCATCTTCCCATGAAGGCAGTTGATAAATACTAACCAAATTTCAAGTTTGTGCAACGTAATTTGTTGCACAAACTTACAATTATGCAAATATAAATTATTATATCCTAATATTATTTTATCAACCTTTTCTAAGCAATTTGTTTGGCTTTTTAAATCTAGAAATTTGATGACTTGTGTTCATATAATATGATGTCAAATCACGAAATTTCAACTTTGTGCAATGTAATTCATTGCACAAACTTACAATTATGCCAATTCAATCATTATACCCTTCCTATTAAATATGAAACCTTCTGTAAGGCAAGGAGTTTGGCATTTTAATCGAGAAATTTTATCTTCCAATGAAGGCAGTTGATAAATACTAACGAAATTTCAAGTTTGTGCATGTAATTTGTTGCACAAACTTAAAATTATGCAAATATCAATCATTATATCCTTAATATATTTTTATCAACCTTTTCTAAGCAATTTGTTTGCTTTTAAATCTAGAATTTGATGACTTGTTCATATAATATGATGTCAAGTCGCGAAATTTCAAGTTTGTGCAACGTAATTTGTTGCACAAACTTACAATTATGCAAATATAAATTATTATATCGCTTAATATTATTTTTACAACTTTTTCTAAGCAATTTTGTTTGGCTTTTTTAATCGAGAAATTTAAGGAATTCATCTTCCTATGAAGGCAGTTGATATTAAATACTAACGAAATTTCAAGCTTTGTGCAATGTAATTTGTTGGCACAAACTTACAATTATGCCAATATCAATCATTATGTCCTTAATATTATTTTATCAACTTTTCTAAGCAATTTGTTTGGCTTTAAATCTAGAAATTTGATGACTTGTTCATATAATATGATGTGAAATCAATTCACGAAATTTCAAGTTTGTGCAACGTAATTCATTGCACAAACTTACAATATGCAAATATAAATCATTATATTCTTAATATTATTTTATCAACCTTTTCTAAGCAATTTGTTTGGCTTCTTAATCGAGAAAATTAAGGGAATTTCATCTTCCTATGAAGGCAGTTGATAAATACTAACAAAATTTCAAGTTTGTGTAACGTAAAAAGACATTCATCCCACTATATAAAAGTCTAGTGCGAGTACATTTTGACTATGCTAGCTCAGTGTGGGCACCATATAGAGTAGCAGATATCGAGAGGATAGAAGCAGTTCAGAGAAGGGCCACAAAACAGATACCAGGATTCAAAGACTTGCCATACTCAGAGAGGCTTAAGAGACTCAAACTACCAACACTGGCATATAGAAGAACGCGTGGCGATATGATAGAAATGTATAAGGTGGTTCACGAGATATATGACAAGGAGGCGAGTAACTTTATAACCTTGTGGAAGGACACCACAGAGAAATCCAGCAGCAGAGGAAACCCTTTTAAAGTGTACCCAAAACACTGCAGATCGACCCTTCGAAAAAAACAGTTTCTCTATACAGGTGGCGAAAACGTGGAATGCACTACCAGAAAAGGTGGTAACGGCACCAACAGTGAACTCTTTCAAGAACAGGATTGACAAATACTGGGAAAATCAGGAGATTATGTACAATGACTTCAAAGCAGAAATCAGGAGTGATAGACTGCAATCCAGGACAACAAACCTATTTGAGTCTGGTGAAGAGGACCCAGCGGACCTGTGCCGGAAAACGACTTAAGTAACCTTAAGTAAATTCCCTCTGTGGGAAAGTCTCGTGACGGGACTACGTAAAGGGGGGGGGGCGGGAATTCAGAGCTACGTGTTACTCTATCCTAATTGAATTCCTTAGCTTACATCGCATAAAGAATATTCACCAGTCTTCTACCACTTTATCTTTAATGACTTCTTCAGTACGGTAGTTACATTAATTTTAAATAAATGATAAAAATAACAAGTCAACATCACAAGAAGAATGTTAAAATTGGTCCATCTTGTAACGTAGCTCAGTCAAGTAAAGGTGGGAATAGCTACGCTATGATCAATAATGCCGAAAAAAACCCATAGAAATCATACTAGTTACTGCTTACTAGGCCTATAAAAGTAAGAATATGAACGTGTCTAATAAAATAATCACCCTAGGCTACGAAAAATTCATTTATTCTTGAAAATATTCCGTCACCTAAAATCACTGACGATCAGCTCAGCAGCAATACAAAATCAACACACGTCGCAGTTGAATAGCGGGCTGTTTTCAGTATGACCAATCTTAAAATTGGTCGACCAAACTACGGAATCCGCAATTTGTGCAGCACGATTTTGAAATCGCGCAGCATAATCTTGAAATTGTGCAGGATTGTAAGTTTGGGCACAACATGCACAGATCGTAGTGTTGAACAGTGAGTTGTATTAATGGCGTCCGTCTTGTATTAATTACTGTCAGTATCGCCGGGTCGCCGCTGTCTGTGTGGGACCTCCTCGACGCACGCACGACTACGTAAATGCTAACCAAGAAAATGCTCGATCACATCTGTTTAACCCTAACGAAAAATGAAAGCGAAACTAGAAACGTCACACCGTTTTCTTTGTAAAAGGACGACGACGCACACGTGTGTGGACAAGCATATGTATCTACCACTGATCTGAATACCAGCCGTACACGTGAGACAAACGTGCGCATGCGTTGGCAGCACGCCAACAATGAATAATGCCGCTAACAGAGATCAGCTGTTTACCGTAAAGTTCGTAAAATCATGACCCCCGGACATGTAATGACCGTCTCATTCCTTCCTACTGTAGCGGATTTCGCTTTCAGACTTTCAGAGTGCTACTGCCTCTGCCCCCGTCGTTCGTACCGCTGGACGGTGGGGGTATGTGCGTGCGTGCGTGCGTGCGTGCGTGCGTGCGAGATTCGACTCGAGAGAATATCAATACAAAGACAGTGGTTAATTATACAACAATAATAATAATATTTCAAAAGACTCTTACTTAACATCTCGGTAGGCTTTTCCGCCTCCTCTGATCGAGCACTTATACGAGAATACGATCAGACACACGATCACAAGGGAACGTCCGATTACCCAAGCCAGAGAAAGTTCGATTCCCTACCAGAGAGAGCGCGCTATATTCCCTCGTGCCTGTATATATATATATCTCCTTTTCTCTTTGGTTTCTGTGTGGCGCGTAACTCTTGCGCCACACAGCTGAAATAATGTATAATCTACTAAATCAATGCAAATGCCTATAGCTAGGCGTCATGCATAAACCGTACGTGACACGGCCTGACTCTATATTTTAATCTGTACATTCTCAGGCGTGCACGTCACCCACCCTGGCGTCGCGTGGGTTTGTCGTCACACTCCCCCCTTCTTAAAAGCCCGAGGCCCTCTTCGGCTTCATCTACAAAAATCGCATGACGGCTGGCACACGGTCACATGAGCAGCTCAAAGGCTCATTCTAGTGAAGTGCCATGACGCCAGACTTTGTCCCTGGACACCATCCCGTTTATATGGCGGATACAATTCCAAATTTTGACATCCCAGGACGGCTGTGTGTGTCAACCCCAACTTCTAGTTACAAATCCCCCAAAATCTTAAACTAGAGGAGACTCCCTCTTCCGGGTCGATCACAGTGGGTCACCGACAATCTCTGGCCCTCCTGGTGACTGTCGGATCAATCTCTGTAGCAATATGGCGATGCATTACAGTGTTCATCACTTCTTGCCGATAGGTGTCTGCACCCGACACCACTATGTATTCTCTGTAACATTTCGTCCACATCCCGGTGTAATCTTCTGCGCTACAGCTCAACATCAAGGCGTTTCAACCCAGTAAGATCCACCACTACGGCGACGCAAGCCAAAGTTCATCTTTTTTCTTCTCACAGAAGTTCTACCAGTGTCGCAGACAGCTGAGCTGACTCCGTCTCGTGACGTAACACTCTCAGTGGAGTTAACACGCTCCCGACGAAGTTTTCGGAGGTCACGTGATGCTGCGGAACTTGCACTCGTGTTGGGTCAGTCTTGCCGAACATGACATGCACATGTATTACAACTGAATACTACTGTTCAAAAACATCATTCACATTTCGACTCCGCACAACTCTCGCCTGCTGCTTGCAGGACTCGCACGTCAGCTGTAGTTTGACCCCGGCCCCTCCACTCCCAGGATAAGGGAGGGCCACTGCTCGTACCCAATTTCTCAAAGTACCCCCTATCTAAGGGATTGTCCAATTTTTCGACCCCCCTATCACGGGCTTCAACACAATTTTTACCCCCCCCCTTTCTAGGGGTTCATGGATTTACGTACCCCCTTCCTAGGCGACTCTTGTAAGTTTGACCCCCCTTTCTAGGGTATCAAAATATCCTTGGAGACTATGTTCAGTATTGACAGTAACAACAAAATTTATAACTTTTGATTATTAAAATTTTATATTAAGCCGAAAACACTAATCAAGTCTGTAAAACACAAACAGCACAAATATACCAGTGCAATTAAGGTGGCCCAAGTTACTTCACAATTTTGTTGTTGTTCACAACAAGTCGGATTTGATGACTTGGCATTCTATTGGTTTCATACTTACGCATTTGTCTTATCCCAAATTCATTACGAAATATTGATGCTCTTCACCCGGGATCTACGGAACTGCGTGTTGGGTAGACTGGTTTCCTGTCTCTTTACTACGTGTAATATACGATAGCAATATACGGCAAAGAACTAGTCTACGTGTTGGGTTGCGCTGAGTCGGGCGTGGTCGGAGTTCATAAAAGTAGCGCAGTTTTTTTAGCGGGAATCAAGATATAGACCCCCTATCTCGGGTATGAATCTTCAACAAGATACCCCTTTTTTTCATTTCTCGAGGGGGGGAACTGAAAATATACCCCCTTTTTTTATTTTCTCGGGGATTTTACCCCCGAGTTTTGTTTCAGAAATAGCCCCCTTCCCCGAGAAATTGGGTACGAGCAGTGACCCTCCCTTATCCTGGGAGTGGAGGGGCCGGGAGTTTGACCTACTTTAACACTTACACCAGTGTGCATACGTAATGAGCTGAACACTCTCAGGTGTCTCAGTCAGCTCGCTCACTATTACATGCACTGGAATCGAGTAAAACCTTGCCACTCATCACCTCAGCACACCTAAACTTTGCATGTCATGTAAACTTTTAACATCCCGTTCACGTGAGTGCGTACATAACAGTGGAAATACTCCAACTTTACACAGATTACTTTCTCAGAACATCTTATAGCACAGAACATCGGTCGAAACCTTTACAAGAAATATTGAATGCATAGCAACGCAACAATATGTCTACACGCACACAGTCGTCCCAGGGGTATACAATCCCAAAATTTTACCGTGGTACCCCCCCCCCCCTTCTCGGATCCGTGCGGGAGGGCGGCTAGGCTGGCCGTCACTCACGGCTTCCTCTCTCCTGGCTCTGCCTTCTCTCTTCCCCGGGTGAATTCTCTCTGCAAAAGACTAACTCAAAATATTATTAGTGCGCTCAGCACTGTTCTCTCTTCCGTGACCGTCACCTGCCCTGCCGTTTCCGGACGAGGTGATCCGAACTTG
>NW_014577825.1:104349-106061 GCF_000485595.1 Priapulus caudatus
CAGACTGGAGTTTGAATGAGAGAGGAGGGCTCAGACTGGAGTTTGAATGAGAGAGGAGGGCTCAGACTGGAGTTTGAATGAGAGAGGAGGGCTGACATTAGAGTTTAAATAATAGAGGAGGGCTGAGGCTATGAAAAGAGCTTTATGTGAATATCGTTGATTGCTTGATGGTAGAAAAGGTGAGTCACTTGTGAGCCGAGACCTGGGATAATCCAGAGAGTAGAAATACAACAAACAAATATAAGCGTTTTGTTGAAGATAATTCAAAACGTTCTTTATTGAATGTGTTTAATGCGAATTAATCGAATTCGAATAAATGCGAATTTCGATCCAAACACAATAATATTCTTTAGTAAATGCTAATAGAATCTTGTATTCAGTGTATTCAGATATCACATCATGTATTCAGTGCCTGTGATAACTTTTATGTTGAAATTGTGCACTATAAATATATGCATTATTATTATTATTATTATTATTAATCTTGAACTTAAAACACGTTTTATAGATATTTGTTATATAACACAAAATGTTCTGTTTAGTGAATACAAATTAAAACTTTAGGCAAAACTTCACCAAGTTTCTTGGCCATTACTGGTTCGTCCTACTGTTAAGTAACTTTAGGGATTTTAATATAGTTTTCTCTACTTTAATATTTTGTCATACAAAACTACTATTTAATGTGTGAAATGTATAACATGATGAGTAGCCTCATGTAAATGTCTATTGCAATTCTCGGTAATCTACGAATTGAATCTACTTAACTTTTACACGTGACTGTGGGGACATCTGTTGTTGAGCTAATAATCTCATTCAGTAATATACATCCTAGAAACTTGCTGAACTAGAATCATTCTGTGCACAATAGGTTATATTAGACTGTTGCTCAATAGTAGGTAGTAGATTTTCGGCAGTAGTATCCAAAAGCTTTACATTTTTCGCACAGTTCTTGTGGATGTTTCTTGCTCTGGTCACGCACGTTAAGTCCATCTGGCTTCTCCAGGGGGCGCTGCAAATGTTTCATACACTTCATAATCATGTTCAATATGTTGGTTGTTTTGCCCAACATAACTTTTTCAAGAAAGTGAGGAACCTGAGCAGACTACTACCCAGTGTTAAAGGTAACTTGCACAAAAGTTTGATAAAACAAGAGCCTGTCTTACACATGCTAACATCGGCAAAAGATTGATATATAAAAAAGATTTGTTTGGGGGGAACTGGAAGGGGTTTATGAACACACGAGGGGTTTTATTTTCATGAACCAGCAATCTTTAATTAATTATTGTACAAGAAGCTCAAGATAGAGAACTGAGAAACATTGCACGTCCTCACTTGTGTTATCGTGCCTACCCCCTGATTGTGCTCCTCCCCCCTGGTTAGTGTGGTGGCCATATTGGCAACGTTACATCAGCACATCTGGTTATTGCTGCGCCCCTAGCAGTGGTGGCAGCCATGTTGAATGATATCACATCCTGTTTCATGCTATAGCAACAGTTAACTCAGTGTTCGGTACCTCCAATATTGGATGGCTTAACATCTTGCAGTAGCCATGTTGGATGATGTAACATTGTGGTCTGGTGGAGACCCCTAGTTGTAATGGCCACTTATATACACTGGATGGCTTTAGAGTTTAGACATACATACATACATACATACATACATACATACATACATACATACATACATACATACATACATACATACATACATAC
>NW_014577825.1:107487-118894 GCF_000485595.1 Priapulus caudatus
AAAAATGGTTGCAAAGGTTATATTGTATGAGTACCAAGTAACTTGCATAATTTATGCGCGATTATCTTGAACATTTGCAAGCTAGTAGCCATTGACAAAATGACTTTACATAATAAGTTTCGTGGTCCTAGATGTGACATGGAGATTTGTACCATCATTTTCATGAAATATGCAATCGCCTGCAAATCTGCACAAAATAAATGATTGATGTGATTCTCGGAAAAACCATACACTGTTATAGACATCATTAGTACAATTAAGCACACCAAACATAATCAACATTCAACTAGAGGGTTTAAGAAAATAAGGAAACGGGGGGGGGGACTATGATTTGATCTTCCACGTGACATTGACCTTACTATTTGTGTGCAGATAGCTACTAACATAATGGCTATGCACATAAAGTTTCGTAATCCTAGGTCCAGCCAATTAAGTTTCTGCAATTTTTTTTATAAAGATCATTGACCTTGACCTTGACCTTGACCTTGACTGTTTGAAAGTACTTTCCTACCTAGTAATTATTATGGACATAAAATTTTGTGACCTTAAGTCTAGCCATTTAGATTTGTGCTGCTATTGTTGACAGACGGATATACGGACAGACGACGGACGCCAGTGCCATTACTTAAGTTCATTTGAGCAGAACTTAGATGAGCTAAAAGAGACGGGTACACGAATTGTACTGAAATTTCAACCTGTCACAGAATCATACCTGTATGTGCGGGTAGACATTGATACGACACTTCTTGCACTCTTGACCCATGTTAGCCCAGCTGTTGGCCGACATCCACGTTCTCTTACATTTCGGACATTTGAACTTTCCAAATCGTCGTTTAGGCCCCTGGTAAGGCGTAAGAACTTCACCTTCACCTTTTGTCTAAAAAAAGAAGAACTATGACACACACTGCTGCCTTAAATAAATGACAGCTGCCAACTGCAACAACTTGCAGTTTCAGTCCAGTGACCGGACCCAGGTCTTAAACATGACGAGGAGTCACCGAGTGACCTACTCGTTATTCAGACCGATTTTAATGACGATATTTGCACAAAAATAGCACAAGATATAAGCAAAATAAAGATTAACCATGACTTGAAAACATACGCGTTCATTTTTATCTGAACTGGATTACTTTTAATAAATAATTGACTGATATAATGAATACGGCTAATCCTGCAGTCGTGCTGGCTAGAACCAACCAACCTTGTAAGATGGATGAATATCTGCATAACGTTTAAAGGAAGTACGTGCCTTACATTCGGGTAATATTTATAAAAATAATATCGTATTCTGTTTTTATTCAATCCATGCAATAAACTAAACTTAGTCGAGCTGCAACATTTGTAGAAGTTTTAAACTTGCACTTTTGCTACCCGGGCCAGAAGTTTCTATGAAATTATTAGGGAACTGAGTTTTTCTACCGGTACAAAAAATCAAGCGGCAAGAGTATTAACATTTTTAACCACGGTAATAAAATGCTGTTTTGATAGTAGTAACGTTTGATGTGTGACGGTGTTAGTCCTGATGCAGTTCTGGTTCTTGCTCATTTACTAAACGTTAACTATGTGGAAACATCTAACCTTATTTTCACGGTAGCGTCATAGCGTCGATGGCCTATTACTATAGTTGGTGAATGTAATTGCATTCCTCAGCTCTTTCGGCACTCGGCAGTGACGTCAGTCACTGCCTTTAATCCCTTTAATAAGTCACATGACTATCTACACATTTAACAGTGTAGCTTTTGGTATCTAGCAGTCTAATTTAAGCTGTTAGGTTAGTCCGCCACCTAGCCTGTAGTAAGCTTTGATTATTAGCGTAGGAAATGGTTGTCGGCCATGCTAGAGCGACGAACTAACAATTCCTTATATGGTAAGGTTGCGCACTGCTAGTGCAACCGTCGACGATATGACTCACCTTGCCTTTTTAGGGCAATCCAATAGGAGAGCAGTAAAACAACCGCTCTCATCTTTTAGCGCTGTTTCCACTTCTTGTCTGTCTGTTGAACTGGGGATCGTCCGTCATTACGGACGCGTACCTACATAAAATACGGACTGGTCCAGCTCAGTAGGCTGGCCAGTTTAAGGACCAAGCTGGCTCCGAGCTGGTGTGTGACCAGCTCGGACAAAGCGAGGCGAGGAGCAGGAACTAGAGAGGGCTACACTCGTCTTGTGGAGTCTACGGACTCTGCTGTCTTCATGAGCGAAGAGCCTCGTGTCCTTCATGGACCGGCAACCGCCGAACATGTATATAATTATACAAATAAACAGACGTCATCCTTCTCAGGAATCACATGGCTACTTGGTTTATGTACTAGTTGTCTACGACGTGACAGACACGACGAACGGGACACTACACACAGTGGGCAGCGGCGTAGCCAGGATTTTTTCAGTGGGGGGGGCACAGGAGGGGCATCGATTTTCAGCGGGGGGGGCCACCCAGCCCCACCATGGTTGGAGAAAATTTTAGAAATATGGGACCCCTACCCGCCCGGAAATGGCACTCTCAGATATTAAAAATGCTTTCAAAAGTGTCTTAATTTGACAATCAGAGGCTCAATTTTACTTATATCATGATTTATTCTTATAGCAATTTAATCGTCCCGGTGGCCATTGTAACTATTAAAACGGCTGAACACAATACAACACCACGTTGTCTATATACTATACAACAAAACAGTGCTAAAAAATAACCGTTGTGAAGCGTATTGATTGTTAAGAAGTGTATAAAAAGTGTTACGGCGCCATACAGGTTCATGATGTGTATAAACATCGTGTAGCCTGATAATTACTTCATGGCATCAAGGCATGTGTTATCTCGTTGGTAAGTTAAACAATCTATCATACTTCACTTTGCTGACTTTATTCAGGATAACTTTTTAACGTTTCTTTTTGCTTTCTTTTGCTCTTTTTTCCCTTTTCATTTTTCTTTTCTTTTTAGTGGGCACTATCAGAATTTGTTAGTGGGGGGGGGGGCACGTGCCTCACCTGGGATTTATTAAGCCTTACCTGTACAGCATAACTTGCAGCAGCAGTTGAGCGTCGCCCATAACGACCAGTGTCTCCAACGTTGCCGAAAGTCTCATTTCCCCACTCAGTATCTCGCTCTCTGCCGGCGATCTGCAAACATTTCTAAGATTACTTCTTCTATAGATATTGACATTTTGATGCAGACTTCAGAAAACTTTCAAAATTACTCAGACATTCAGTCACATGGGGATTAGACAGGTAACAGTGACAGTCAGTCGAACACTGGTAGCCTGAAATCAACGTCAGGGGCGGGATATGGACGGGACGGCGACCTCCATTTTGGTGGCTCCGCTGTCTGCATGTAAAGGATGTTGCCTTCAAGCATATTAGAGTAAAGAAGGATGTGCACCCAGCTGTTAGAAGAGAATGGAAGAGGCTGTTTGATGCAGAGAAAGCAGAGAAAGAGAAAGCTGGAAACGTCGGTCACACCATATTTTTTGACAAGAGAAGAAGAGTTTTGATGAGGGATAACGACATCATCGATAGTTGGAAACCGTCGGTTTTCTGAATAAGCGGGACAATCATTTAACAATTGTGTCATGGAATATTAACACTGTTCATAATAAGCTAGAGAATCCCAAAGTGTACTCCTTTTTATGTTCTGCAGATATCATTTGTTTGAATGAAGTGAAAACTTCTGTACATTTTTCGATGCCTGGTTATACTTGCTATATAAGTGCTGGAGAGTTTACTCATCGTGGTGGTTGTGCTGAACTGATGAAAAATGACCTGATTGCAGATTTGGAATCTGTAGTGAGAGAAGAGATGGACATGATATTATTTCGACTGAAGTCTGTACCTAACACATCATTCATGTGTTGCTACATTCCCCCATATGACTCTCCATATTTCGATTTGAGTATATTTGCAAAACTGAATAGCTATATTAAAGAGGATGATCAAAATTTGGTCAATATCGGAGACCTGAATTGCCGATTTGCCGATGAACGTAATAAATTTCTGTGTGACAAGCCTGTAGAGCTAGGGTTAAGCTATGGAATTTCTCAAGACCCAGCTATTGTACCGAATAGCAATGCTAGGCATTGTATTGGTGTCCTTGGGGAATTGGTTTTAGTGAACAATTTAATTACAAAAGATAATGCATTTCCAGGTGACCTCACGTTTAAAAAGGGGCAGGAACTGGATCTCAGAGTTAGATGTACGCATTGTGTCTACAGCGTTGATTAACAGTATCACAAAGTTTAAAGTTCACAGGCACACTGATTTGCCCTCCAATCATGCACCTATTGAAGCTCAGTTTGACTTTGGTTCAATGTCGAGGCTCGCTGCTATACAACAGTAGGTCGCAAGATCGGCAGAGCTCGGTTCACATGCGGTGTGTGATAGAAATTCGAATCAGCGTGATTCATATAAACAGATCAACTTGGCTTCTTTAAACAAGCAGGCATTTTCCACTCGAATTAGCTCTGTAGATCCACCAAGCATTACTGATGATTGTGACAATACAGTTTTGGCAATGAATGAAATTATGCGGGAATGTGCAAAGGATTGCAAAGAGAGGGTTGAGCACAAAGTTGACAATGTGAATATGGGGAGTAGATGGGATAGGATCCTTAAAGAGAATGATTCAAAAACCATATGGAAGGCTATTAACTGGAAGGGTAGTGTGTGCGAATCTGCCAACACCAATGTGCAGGAACCCTCTGAGGTGGATTTTAAGATGCACTTCGAAGCATTATTGTTGCCTCAAAATGAGAACCATGACTTGTTCGCCCAGTGTGAGGGGCCATATGTCACAATCCTTGATGACCCCATAGACTGTGCAGAAGTACAATTAGCAGTAAACTGTGCAAAAGGAGGTGTGAGTGGTGGTCCATCTGGAATCCCTCCAGGGTTATTAAAACTGCTCCCAGTCAGATGGTTAGTATTTTTGTGTACATTGCTCAATTATGTATTTCTAAGCTGGAAATACCCTTCTACTTGGTTAACCTCACGTTTGGTTACTGTATTTAAGTCTGGTGTTAGACATTCATGTGATAATTATGGAGGAATAAGTTTACTTGATAGTTTTGCTAAAGTATATGATTGGATTCTCTGTAAAAGGCTTGAATGTTGGTTTAAGCCAGATAGGGAGCAAGCAGGTGCCCAAAAGGGTAGAAGCTGTGTTGAACAAATTATTAAGTTACGATTAATAATGGATTATGCACACTGCAAGAGAAAGTAGCTTTTTGTTGCATATATTGACTTCTCAAAAGCATATGATAGAGTTTCCCGTAAATGTCTAATAAATCTCCTGATGGGTTTAGGATGTGGTTTGATGATGCTAACAGCAATGTGCAGCCAACACACCTGGCACGCGATATGTGTTGAACCTTATCAACCAGAATCATGTAGATTTTGAAAAAAGTGACATACTGGCGAGGAAGGAACGGGTATTGGCTTCTGACAAATCAAAATCTGTTACATATGTATCTGTTAATCCATCACTTCAGGTGTTAAATGTTTACACTGACAGTTTAGTTAAAGTTGCCGAACACTAACGAATAAATTTAAGTAGGTTGCGTCTATCCTCTCATAATATGAGGATTGAGACTGGTAGATGGTCTCGCGTGCCACGTGAGTTAAGATTATGTGAATGTGGTCTTGCGCAAACCGAATTTCACTTTATTTGTGAATGTACAACCACGGAACTAATCAGAAGATATTACACAGAACTTGACTTTAGTTCCCTGTCAAGCTTATTTAAATGTGACATGAATTCTGTTGTAGAAGTTATTAACAAATGTATGGTTCGTGTGAGATAATACCATTGTTGGTTCTTGTATAGATCTGCTCAAAATTAATGTGTATAATTGTGTTATGTAATGTGTATGTTGGACCATTGATGATTGTTTCCCTGTATGTATTGTAATGATTATGGTCAATAAATTATCTATCTATCTATCTAAATAAATCGTCAGTGTGCGCTCATGCAAATTATAATATTCTATGCTTTGAAAATAGTTTTAAAATTACTCAGATTGCAGGAATCATGTTTTTTACGCCTCTGAATAGTAGCGTGAGAGTTCCAGACCTGTTAGTTCAGTGTTTACGCAGTACTAGCTGGATCTAGTATAAACGCATATCACACGCATAAACGGCGATATGCGTTTATACCAGAGCTAGTGTAACAGAGTTTGATTTAACGGAGTTCTATTTGACTGAGTTTTAATTAATAAAAGATAATATGGGATTTAGTACGATGTAATATGCGAATAAGAATTTTAGCTTTTAATTCAGTTCAGTATGGTGTCAAGCTGTCGTAAGTAATGCAGAACGTGGTTGTGAAGGTGTGAACTGGTAGGCTGTACCAGGAGGGTAGAGACGCGAAGGCTGTGAAATGTTACGTCGGTCAGTGTGTTTGAGAGAAGGGAGGAGGACAGGATTAGCTGCTAATCGAGAAGGGAGGAGTACAGAATTAGAAGTAATTGAACCTACATCCGTATCGGGAGAGACAACTTGATGTCCGAGGAAGCTTAAATTAGCAGATCGTCGAACTGGTCAGTCTGGACGTGCGTGGATTGCTAAGTTTGGAGATCGTCGGATCACGTGATGTAGGAAAGAGCATAAAAGGGTTACCGTTTTAGACTCGGGAGTTCGGTCTTCAGAAACTACCAACCCGTACACACATCGCTACCCAGACGAGAATTCTACCCACATCAAGAAAGATGGAAAACTCCGGAGATGCTACCGTGCTGAGGAACACCGAGACGCCGACCCGCTTTGTGTATGATATTTAGTCTAAGCCTTGTTTGATTACGTATTCTCTCGCTAGTTCGCAGTTACGTACCAAGTATTTTGTGAAAGTAGATTCGATGTTATTCATGTGATTTAGAGATATGAGTAAACGATAATATTAATCACGTGGCGTACGAGAATCTAGCTATATTCAGGTTTACTTTAATGTAGGTTAAAAGAGAACCGATGAGCTAAGTTAAGAGTCAACGTGACGTATGTTCAGATAACGCTTCGTAGCCAGGTTGATTCAAGTGCCGTACACCTTTGCTTTCGGGGTTAATTGTCGAGGTTAAACGTTAGCGTAACGTACTGTGGGTGATTAGCTTATACTGTATTAGGGTGCCAAGTAATAAACTGTTTATGTGTTATTATTATTTAAACAATTCGTACTGTTTTTATTACCACACACCTTCGTTCTAGACCCCGCTCGAGTCGGGTTTGAGCGGTTCACACACGTCTTGGTACAAATACACTTACGATCACGAGCCAATAAATATGCAAACGTTAAACGAACTCTAACAGTAAAGTAAATAAGATAACCGTCTTATACTAGTACTGTGTGATATGCGTTCATACTAGAGCTAGTACTGTGTGATAATACTGTGTGAGTTACTTACTTAATCACACACAGTACTACCAATATATAGAGAAGACTTGCCTCCACCAGGTAGTTTCCAGCAAGATCTACTGCTGTGGCAACAGCTGTGGCTCCTGACGTCGTTAACTTCAAGTTCTGAAATTCATCAAAAAACAAGTTGAGAAGTAGCATGGGAGAAGACAGATTCAATGCTCTTGTGTTGATGTACATCCATAAGGACATAGCCATTGACTTAGGTAGGGAGCTTTTTTGATTTTGATGTTTGTGATGGTGCGATTTCGTGCATACCTTTGGTATATTTTGTTGATTGTAAAGGCTTCATAATTTTGAAAAGATCGTAGTTTTACTCGAGGGAATAATATAAAATATATTTGTTTCAAATGACCATAAACTAGATGAACAGTGGTTTACTCATGAATGGTAACTTTTTTTGGTAAGTTGTTTCTATCATGGTTCTAGAAAATTGGACTTTTTTCAGTGAATTCGTAAAAATACCAAAATGTGCACCCAATATTGCTGACGAGAAATATATAAGCTTCATTTTGACACCAAGATTGATTAATTCCGTGCAGATTTGTTCTGCCCATAGACCGTCAAACAGGACCCATTTCAAAAAATTTTCGGTGCCGCGTCCATTGCTCACAATGGGAGCACCCGCGAAAATGCATAAAAATGAATTTTTAAGTCTCATTTTCTTCAAAACTAAATTACGATAGTCACTCAAACTCGTAGAAATAAAAGCATAAGACCATACTAGAGCTAGTACATATCAACAATTTCTGTTTATTTCACAATATTTTTTACAAAGATATTGACACTTGAAAATGCATACAGTGGTAATTCCCCTTGTCCCGCTCGTTTGTTTGCCCCTTCGCTTCGTTGCTAAGCAAAACGAAGGCAAAAGTACCCTGAAGTCCGACCCCGAGAATACCCGCAATCAAACAATCAACCCGAAAATGTTTTCAATTGATCGACAAGAGCTTATATTACGGTGTTTACATTATAAAACGAAGAGGGAAAAGTATAAAACTTTCACTTAATCTATATGACAAAAAAAATATCGAACTTTAATTTACCTTTTTATCCCAACAATCTATCGAAAATTGCAATTAGTCTACCATGAGATGTGCAAAATCCTGATCGCTAGGTACGAGCGCTGCGATTGGCTGAAAGTTCTAACGAACGATGTACGTACGTACGACAGTACGATGTAGTGAAAACACTTCTAATTGGCTGTTGAATGGCATGAAATGATGAAACTAGAATGATAATCGATTGAGTTTAACGATGGGCTTGGGATTGGGAAGTTGGGATAATGGCTGCCAAACAAATAATTACAACAAGCACATCTAGAACAATATAAAAATATAAAACAATTTTTTTTTTTTTCTTGTTTTGTTGTTGTCAGGGGGGGCAGACTGCCCCTTTGCGGATACGCCACTGCAAGTAACGCTTCACGTTACTTGTGTAAGTTCCATCACCTTGGCATTCGGTCGCATGATAATGCGACTATACCTAAGTAACTCTATATTTCATACAAACTCACACAAGATTATTCCCTATATTATCAATGAAAAACGTCCGACTTTAGATAATCCTTCTTGGAAAGTGCTAAAGTTTACAAAACATCACACGCATATTTTTCTCTGATTGATAATGTCCTTGTGTTTGACTGTTAATTTGCAGGGTTTTAGCAAGGCATCCGTCTCCCCGTCTTTTAGACGGGTGTTTCCGATTTTCGACAGGTAAAAATAATCATCGACGTGCACAAATAGAAATAAACCCGTCGCATGTTCATCGTACATTTCGCGGGAATCGTATATTTTCCTCGGTTGCATTTTCTTTGGTTGCATTTCCCGCGGTTTTATACGAGGTCAGCGACACACCAGCGCCTCTATCGAAAAAGATCGGAGCCATTTAATTCGAGCATGGCAACCACAGCTGCAGTAAGTTAAAATTTCCCGCGAACATGAAGTCTATAAATAGATTCTTCCCGCAAGGACATCGTGTTTAATAATTATTTGTTTTATAGAGATTTTATAGAGATATTGCAGAGAGGCACGCTGCGCGACGGCAATTATTCACTAACAACGTGCGATGTCGCATATATATTACATCGCGCAGAGAGGCACACCGCGCGACGACAATTATTTATTAAAAACGTGCGAGGTCGCATATAGTACGTCGCGCAGAGAGGTTCTTGCATTCGTGACTTTCTGCAGCTGTGATGGCAACAGATACTTCCGTTTTGACGTTTCCGTTTCCAATAACGTCAAAACAGCCGTGTATCAACACATTATTTTGGAGAGTGACAAGTAGGCTGACCACTACCGCGGACACGGATAATGACAATGTCAATGCAGGGGCGAGGGCTGTATACCTACCTACTCGGTGACGTCGCCGTCAGTCATGAGCCGGCCGTCGAACGGGCCGACTCGGCCGAGCCTGAGCCTGAGGAAGAGACCGACGACAGTTGTGAGACTGAGAGGATGGACGTGCACGTATCTACCGATACAGTACCAATGAAGAAAACAATAGAATGTAGGTCAAAAAGCTATTTTACTGATGTGAGAAACAGATAATGAAAATAGAGACACTCAAATGTCTTCTAAATTAATGTGCAGGAATGCTTCAGAATACAGCTAAATGTCCTCTTTGCTTCCCTATTTTACAAAATTTTTCCGGGGGGCATGCATTTCCCCGGACCCCCCTAGCGGTCATGGTTGCAAATCACATTTTCAAAAAATGAGACACCCACTCTTCAAATCCTGGCTAAAACCCTGCCCGGACCCCCTTACAAAATGGTCAGTTCACGCCCACCTAACCTAACAGCCGCCATTATTTTACCCCCCCCCACACACAACAAAGCTTGACAGTTGACACCTTTGATGCTCGCAAGTCACTGTGTCGCCGCTCATAACTATCAATATCTGAATCATGCAACCTCTCCGCTTTAGTCAAATCCTAGATCCCTGGATATGCCCCCAGGGTGCAACCCCACTTTTGTAACCCTATAGTCACGCCACTGATACCATGTCGAGTTATCTGAGAGACATTGAAGCTATTTACACATTATTGTAAATGAAAACCACATTTTTCCATTGGTGAAATTTATTTATCATAAAAAATAAACACTAACAGCTCCCCCCTCCCCAGCTATATATTTCTGGTAAAGTTCGCCACAACCAGGTGTTGCACATTCATTTACTAATTTTGTTAGATCCTGTTTTCATGCTAAAGCTACTTTGCTTTTTTCCAAGTTTTTTTTAGGGAACTCTTCTGATTCCAAAATCCTGTTAAACAAAACAGTCAATCCCTTTGCCAGGCACTCGCCACCAAATTTTAAGAATTCGTTAGGGATGTCGTCCATTCCTACTGCTTTACCCAACTTTGTATTTTTTAGCCGACCCTTTACTTCATCAATTCGAATCTTCCCAACCAGCTTTTCAACGTTATCTAAATACAAGTAGTTCTTCTTAACCTCCTGAGTTGTACTGACCCGAATTATAAACCACGTGACTGCATTGCTATGGTTATTGGTACTAACCACTGTAACATTGTTTCTGCCAAAAATTGTAAACTTGTTTTTCGTTTTCTGACTGAAACTAGAGAGCTGCGTAAAGGAAGGACGGAAGTCTTTATAATTCATCATGTGAAGCTCTAGCTAAGCAAGAGAGAGAGGTTTTATAAAATATGGATGTCATTCCAATATCCAAGAAGACAATTAAGACGGAAAGTACGACGACAAACTGACAACCAATAGAAGACCTTATGCTGACCACTCTCTCTCTCTCTAACGCTAGACACCTCAACTTGAAAGTGTGAAGATCAAAATAAGCAAACTACTAACGCGTAACTAATATTGCAATTATTGACGCATTCAATCAAGGAGCGATGTCTACGCTACTAAAAATATAATATGTGTCTCTCTGAGCGCTGATTTGACGCCAGTTAAACCATACCCTGCTCTACAATAACACAAACACTCACAGGAAGCTAGCTTTACAAGTGTGAAGGCCTACTACAATAACACAAACACTCACAGGA
>NW_014577825.1:122138-123442 GCF_000485595.1 Priapulus caudatus
AATATACGATATTCAGCGCTCCAAAGGTGGACCAATAAGGAGGATCCACGTCGACAGCCTGAAGAAGTACCTGGGAGAGCCACTGAAGAGTTGGCCTGTGGAGACAGGGCGGAAAGAAATCGCCACCCAAACCCAGGCTCCCAAAGACATACCGGCCGTGAGAGGTGACGGGACGGCTCACCTCTCAAGAGAAGGGGGGAGACCAAACTCCCATCCTCCACGGGCACGAAGAAGAGGGAGACCCAGGAAACAGTCGCCCCAGCACTCCAGTTCGTGGACTGATGGTCTGGACGGATATCCTGATTTCCAGCACGGAGAAACCGGCACTGCAATGACCGCTCAAGGAAGCGGCACAGACGCAAAGAGAACACGTATACACAATCAGAGAAGGCGCCGTGAAGAACGTCGATCCTTAGCACGAGAAACGTCCAGTGATCAATCTCCAGCGCCAAGGATGGCGCCCCAGCCAAAGAAGATGGCTACGCAGGATCACGGATCGAGCGCAGATTGCTTACCACCTCCACCGCGGCTAGGATTTGTTCCTGACCCACAAGCATCGGCTTATTAACAAGCTCGGGTACAAAGATTATGCACCGTGGTGTAAGTACAACCTTAGAGCCGGGCCACGAGAAGGAATCTCCCCAATAGATGATGAGCATGGCTATGCCACAGATAGTCCGCTAAGTAGCGAGACAGGCACTAGCGTGGGATCACCGCAAAATACGACTGACAACCGTCGTAGAGAGACGAGGAGTCGTACATCGCCTCTACGTTATGGTGATTGTGCCATGATGTAGGACCCTCAAGAAGAGGATAGGCGAATAAAGAAATGGGATCGGACAAGAAAACTAAGGTCAGACGACGCGATGGCATGATTTAAATCACGGTTTTCACCAAGCACGGATATAGAGTATCCGACGAGAACCGTCGGGCGGACGTACTAACGAAATATTCGTTAGTTGACGGTGAGCCATCACGCCCTCAAGGAGGAGGATAATTCCGTGGAAGCGTAAAGGACGCCTCACGATGCCGTAGAAGCTTAAAGATAGCTTCACGATGATTTCTGTTGACACGTACAGGACGGTTAGCGATGTTTCCCGTTGACGCGTAAAGGACGGTCAACGATTTCTAATGCCGTGGAAGCGTAAAGGACACCTCACGATGCCGTAGAAGCTTAAAGATTGCCTCACGATGATTTCCGTTGACGCATACCGGACGGTTAGCGATGTTTCCCGTTGATGCATAAAGGACGGTCGACGATGTCTAATGCCGTGGAAGTGTAAAGGACGCCTCACGATGCTGTA
>NW_014577825.1:123452-128010 GCF_000485595.1 Priapulus caudatus
TACAATAACACAAACACTCACAGGAAGCTAGCTTTACAAGTGTGAAGGCCTACTACAATAACACAAACACTCACAGGAAGCTAGCTTTACAAGTGTAAAGGCCTCTCACAACATTTGTGCTGATATTTGCAGGGTATTAGTACATATTAGATATCTCGGGAAAACCAAACGAAGGATCCATAATTTACAAAACAGGTGATATTTGTACATACTCGGATCACACGGATAAAAACTAGTGCTAAATGGATTTGAAAAATGATAATGCTGAATAAAGAAAACAGCCAATTTTACAACGGCGTGCGTGACATTCGTTACAAGGATTCGTTGCCACACTTGTGTCTGGCTACTCGATCACACACTAAAGACGCCGTAGTAAACAGTACTGGCGTTGATAACGTGGTAGTACAAAGTATGCAGACTATATTTTTTAGTGATCTACAGCATAGACGCGGAGAACTCAAACAAAATTATCATTTCATGGAAGTGTTAGTAGTTCTGTAGTTCATTCTACTTACTATAAATCATACAAAATGTGTCTGGCGCAATTACTGGCACTAGCAAAAAATAGAATCTAAGTAGATGGCAACGCAGTAGCAGCGGCTACTGTGAGTAGCAAGACGAAAGGTTTTAATTTGTTTTGGGGTGAGGAGGAGGTTTAGGTATCTACACTGCAAAGGTATATGGGTGTTATTATGCGTATGGCAAATTTAAATTATTTTTCAAATATTTTAATATAGATAAGGAACCACTGCATGAATAAAGGGACTTGGGCCTTCATTTTTCTGTGCGTGAAATGTCACCTAAAACTTGAAGGATTTAAGCTTTGTGACGTGTGTGGATTAGTCACAGATCCAGTGCTTTCCTATATTCACAAATAGCGTATTCTTACCGTGAGAAATCTCTAATTCCTTGGTCTCCTGATTGTCGACTGCTTTGTAACTGTGGCTGGGGAATATGAATTGTATTCCTCACCTTTGGTACCCATCGGTCGGCCGACCAATGGCATACTTTAAATCCTGACCGATCGGCTTGTGGATAAGATAAACCCTACCGATCTCGCTGAGTGGTGGAAGATATACCACTCAGCCTTTTGTCACTTTTTGGTCGGCCTCCGATGTGCAAGTTGCTAACGGTTGCTAATTTAGCGCTGTTACCAGAGACTGATTGATTTTGCCATCGATTGCTCGGTGAATTTGGCTGCACAGCTTTTTAGGGCAGTGGGCTAATTTATGCCGCTGCGTTACGTTGTCATGCTAGACTGTAGTAAGCTTCAATTGTTACTGTAGGGATAAATGCCAGACAGTCGTGCACGACAGTCTAACTTTATTTGTAGCAGCGTATACTCTGTGCGTATATGCGTCGACCTTCAGGGCGCCCTTCAGGATGTCGATCATTTGGCTGGATCGAATCAGCGGAGCTGTGAATTCTGTCTCCACCCACTTTGGCATTATTTCCCGCGATTTAACTTACTATCGAGGGAGTCAGTTTAGGCAACTGTGTCGTGCGGTTGTCTTTTTTGCTGGCTCTTGCAGAGAATTATAGTCGATACTGTATAAATATAAGCAGCTGGGCGACAGCATACGTTGCTCACCCCTGCCCCGCTGGTGGATTATCCCCGTGGGCAGGGCTGAACACCTACTCTTCACGTGGGTCGCGTTGAGCTTGAGCTCAGCTTTCCTGATTAGGGTGTTTAGTAATAAACCCAGGTTTAGCACTGGAATAATCCAAATATGTTATTAATTGTGAATTGTGCGTTCACCACCGTACGCATGTACATTTACTTATTAAACTGTCGCGTGGGTTAACTGGAAATTCACATCTTCGTGTATTTCTTCTTGTTGCTGCGCATACACCACATACACAAATGAGGGGGAAAATGACGCTAACACTTATGCGTTGCATATTTGGCCTTCCAAAATACCAGCAGATATGAACACAGATGCTTACGCATCGAGTGTTTGGCAGGTTGGAATTCCGACCGACCAAAGGTTGGCCAGTTAGGCAACGGAAGAATTACGCCACGCGCGGAGATGCTTGCTTCGAGCCAGGAGATTTTGTCTGGCATTACCACAAGCCTGCGGGTACCATAAAGTTAGGTAAACCCTGGACGGGGCCTTGGATGGTGGTACGCCAGATCACAGAGGTAATATACGATATTCAGCGCTCCAAAGGTGGACCAATAAGGAGGATCCACGTCGACAGCCTGAAGAAGTACCTGGGAGAGCCACTGAAGAGTTGGCCTGTGGAGAGCAGGCGGAAAGAAAAATCGGCCACGCACAAACCCAGGCTCCCAAAGGACATACCGGAACGTGGAGAGGTGACGGACGGCCACGGCTCTCAAGAGAAGGGGGGAGAGCCAAACTCCCATTCCTGCTCACGGGCAGCGAAGAAGAGGGAGACCGGCAGGCAAACAAGTCGCCGCCAGCACGTCCGGTTCAGTGGACTGATGGTCTGGACGGATTACATCCTGATTTCCCAGCACGGAAGAACGCGGCACTGCAATGAACCGCTCAAGGAAGGCGGCACAGACGGCAAAAGAGAACCCGTATACGCAATCAGTAGAAGGCGCGCCCTGAAGAACAGTCGATAAACCTCTAGCACCGAAGAAGCGCCAGTGATCAAATATCCAGCGCCAAAGGATGGCGCCCCAGCCAAAGAAGATGGCTACGCAGAGATCACGATCGAGCGCAGGATTGCTTACCACCCCACCGCGGCTAGGATGTTTTCGATGACGACCAGCAAGCATCGGCCTTAATTAACAAGGCTCGGTCACAAAAGATTGATGCACCGTGGCGTAAGTCACAGACCTTAGGAGCCGGGCACCGAGAAGGAATCTGCCCCAATAAGACCCGGATGAGGCATGGCTATGTCACAGATAGTCCCGCTAAGTAGCGAGACGGCACTAGCGTGGGATCGAACCGGCAAAATACGACTGGACAACCGTCGCGTAGAGAGACGTAGAGTCGTAGCATCGCCCTACGTTATGGTGATTGTTCCATGATGTAGGACACTCAAGAAGAGGAACTAACGGCGAATAAAGAAATGGGATCGGAACAAGAAAACTAAGGGTCAGAACGACGCGATGGGCATGATTTAAATCAACGGTTTTCAACCAAGCATGGGTGGGCCGGATATCAGAGTATCAGACGAGAACCGTCGGGCACGGACGTACTCAATACGAAATATTCGTTAGTTGACGGTGAGCCATCACGCCCTCAGAAGGAGGAAAAAAATAAAAATTTTTTTTCGTGAAGCGATAAAGGAACGCCGCATCACGATGGCCGTAGAAGCTAAAGATAGGCTTCACGATGATTTTCTGTGACACGTAACAGGACGCGTTAGCAATGTTCCGGCGTTGACGGCGTAAAAAGGACTGGTCAACGATTTCTAATGCGTGGAAAGCGTAAAGGACACCTCAACGATGCCGTAGAACTTAAGATTGCCTCACGATGATTTCCGTTGACGCATACCGGACCGGTTAGCGATGATTTCCCGTTGTGATGCATAAAAGGCGGTCGAACGATGTCTAAATGGCCCGTGGAAGTGTAAGGACGCCTCACGATGCCTGTATAAGCTTAAAGATTGCCTGCACAATGATTCGCTGACGCATACAGGACGGTAGCGATGTTCCGTTGACGCGTAAAGGACAGTCCGACGATGTCTAATGCCGTGAAGCGTAAAGACGCGCTCACGATGCCGAGAATGCTTAAAGATTGCCTCACGATGATTTCCGTTGACGCATAACCGGACGGTTAGCGATGTTTCGCCGTGGATGCATAAAGGAACGGTCGACGATGTCTAATGCCGTGGAAGCGTAAAGACGCCATCGGGGGACCTGCGGAAGGCTTATAAGATGGGTCTCACGGATGATTCCGTTGACCGCATCACAGGTATCGGTTAGCCGTGTTCATCCCGTTGACATGCGTTAAAGACAGTCACTGATGTCTAAATGGCCGTGGAAAAGCGTAAAAGGACGCCTCACGATGCCTGTAAGAAAGCTGAAAGATTGCTCGACGATGATTTCCGGTTGACTTCCGCGTACAGGACGGAGCCGGCGATGTTTTCTGGTCGACCAAGTGCAGTGGGATTGGTCACGAGATAAATGACACGAAAGCAGGCAAAGCAAGTAGTCACAAGATAGTACAAGGAAAGTTCAACACACCGAGAAGAATAAGACTTGTTACATATGTAAATAAGCGGCGTCAATTCTGGATCAACCAGAAGTATCCTGTCTAGGATGTAAAGATTTGTTAGTGTTGGACTACATCTGTAATCGCCTAGAACAAGTAAGATTCCGTACTAAGGAATCCAAGGAGTCAAACTAAAAGCTAAGAGAAGCAAGAGCAACAGGTGTTTACCAGCAGCTCTGTTAAGCGTTCAAACAAACCAGTGGGACTCGTATTGGTCAGCCTTACGGTATAGGCTGGGAAGCATTACCACCTAGTGTCGCTTCGTAAAGCGCTCGACTACAGAAGATAACTAATACAAGGAACAAGTAAAGCAATGCCACATTACCCGCCAAGCATGCTGGGTTAAGTAACTGTGACCTTTTCAACAC